>NW_027187372.1:14998784-15140468 GCF_028583685.1 Petaurus breviceps papuanus
AAGAGAAGAGAAGAGAAGAGAAGAGAAGAGAAGAGAAGAGAAGAGAATCTGCTTCATGGAATTAATCATTGAACCAAAGGGAGCTGATGAAGTCACCAAGTCAGATAGCATATAAGAAAAAGAAAAGGGAAAAAAAGGACAATCTTAGAAGTTAGTAAGCATGGAAATCTAACAAAGAATCTATGGAGTACAAGAGGCAAAGGACAGATTATCAAGGGGAGAAAAGGGTTACTGATAGTGCCAAAGGTTGAAGAGACATAAAGAAATATGAAGATCATGGAAAAGTCAATAAATTCAGCAATTAACATTGGAGAGAGAATTGTCAATGAAATGCTTAAGTCAGAAGGCAGGCTACAGAAGGTTTAGAAGAGACTGAGAAGAGGAATAAAGGCACCTAGGATAAATAGCATTCTTTTTTTTCTTTTTTTTAATTTTCTTTTTTTATTTTTTAAAGCAATTGGGGTTAAGTAACTTGCTCAAGGTTACACGGCCAGTTATTTCTGGGTATGGCACTAAGTATCAGAGCCCAGATTTGATCCCAGGTCATCCCAACTCTGGGGCCGGTGCTCTTACTCGCTGAGCCACCTGGCAGCCCCTGGTAAATGGCATTCTTGGTAAGTTTAGCTGAGGAGAGTATAAATAAAAGATAATAGCCAGCAGGGATGGTAGAATTAGTGAGAATTTTTTTGTTTCTTTTCTTTAGGATGGGGCAAAACATGACCATGTTTTGTTTTGTTTTGTTTTGTTTTTTTAAGACAACAGGGGAAGAATGATTCTATGGGGAGAGAGACTCAAGATTATAAAGGGAGAGTGGGAATAATAGTGGGGCAATACAGAAATGTGGTGTTAAAAGTTTAGCAACTATGGTCCCTGGAAAGAGAACACTAGTTTAATCTGCATCATTAACACTTCTTAAAACAACAAACAAAACAACCAATCAACTCTCATTTGTAGTGATTGCTGATTTGTGAGATGTATTTAGTTTTCACAATGAAAATTTAACATGAGATGGAAAAGCAGATTAGAGCTGACTCTAGTACAGTCCTGCGAGCAATCTGTTAGAAAAGAGGGTAGAGAAGGGAGGGACTGGGATCAATCGTTCCTGAAGAGCCACCTCTTCATGTGAAACAGGGATGATGGAAATGAAAGTGAAGAAAGATACCTGAGAGATGTGAGATAAGGGGAGAAGAGGGAGAGTTTGGTGAATGGTCACAACTTTATTTTATGAAGTATGAATCAGGGTCTTCAAGAAAGGGTAGAAAGGGTGGGTGCTTATAGGATGATTAAGAAGGGATGTTTCTGATGATAGAGGACTACCTTGCCACACTGAGAGACCAGTCTAGATTATGTAACCTAAGTTTTGCTGTTCAGCAATTTTCTCCAGTTCATTTCAGCAAGCACATGACAAGAAAGAGAGGGCAGAAGTAATCTAAGGTTTTGATTGACAAGGTGTGATTGGTGATCGCAGGGTAAGACAATCAAGTAGAGAAAGTAATGTAGAGTGAATTGTACCAAAGGGTCTAAATAGGGTTGGGAGGATAGTGTAGCCAATTCAGTGATAATGACCTGGAAGATAACTGAAGAGTGAGGGACTAAGAGGTCACAGTGATGATGAAGAACTGGGTGTGTAGTAATGTTGATTAGGATAAGAAAAAGAAATTTCAGGATTCATAAACATGGAATTGTAACACTTCTGAGTATGGGAAGTTTTAGGGTGTTACCATCTCTGTGAATAGGGGAAGTGGAGTAGAAAAACAGATTGTGATAATTTAGGAGATTGAAGAATGGGGAAGTTTGGATATTTGAGGAACAATCAATATGTATTTTAAAGTCTTCTAATGAGTAGATGTGTTAGTGTTTTATTTGATCTATTAGGAAGATACAAAGGACTAGAAAAAAAGAAAAGAAAAGAAAGGAGTCCTTGGGGTGTAGAAATAGGAAGGGATTAGCAAATATTGTGTAAAAAACATTTCTCTTTTGGGAAATATTTAAATGACTTTTTAAAAACTAGATCCATAGGGGTGGCTAGGTGGTACAGTGAATAGAGCAACAGCGCTGGAGTCAGGAGGACTTGAGTTCAAATCCAGCCTCAGACACTTGATCACACTTACTAGCCATGTGATCTTGGGCAAATCACTTAACCTTATTGCCTTGCCTTCCCCCTCCAAAAAAAAAGCAAAAATAAAAATAAAAATTGGATCCATAGTATATGATTAAATTTCTTCCTTAATTTACCATTTGACAATTTTAAACAATACTTTTAACTGTGTTTCTTGTCAATGCCATTTCACTCAAGCATTGTAGAAAGCATTCATCAGACTGAATAATGAAAGAATGACCTTCCTACTATTTTGCTTCAGATCTACTTTGTGTTTTGAAAATAAATTCAAAGCACATTTGCTTCTGTAGAAAACTCGGAACCTTCAATACAGTCTAACACTATATTATGTTACCTTATTTCCCATAGATTAACATTGACTTCAGCACCAGAGACCTCATCTCACGGAATATCTCAGAACCAAACCTCAAATGTTTTGATGAAGCTCAGAGGTTAATCTATAGTCTCATGGCCAAGGACTCTTTTCCTCGTTTTCTAAAGTCAGAGGCTTATAAGAAACTGGTAAATAGCCAACAGGATGGAAATCATAAAAGATGGCTCCCCTTTTTGTGAAGAAGGTAAATGTTAACAATTAGAGTCTGCTATTGAACCAGAGTGATATTGAACTGTGTCTGAAATATTCTACTTTATGGCTAAATTTTAGAAATATAAAATTTCGATAGGATTCTTTCATTACAAAGTTGAGAAACTTTTATTCTACTGACAGAAGGGGAAAAATTTTCAAAGTATATATCAGTCCTAGATTTCTAAATAATTTATTTAGATTCTGTTAATTTTACCAGTTATTTTAAAATCTCTACCTAACAGAATGTAGAAGAGGGTTTTATAGAGGTATAATAAACTCTTTGATGACAAGTAGAAATTCTCCTAATACTAAAATATCAAGGAGCTATGAATCTTCATATTACAGAGTGGGATGATGTATAAAATTATGCTCTTCATTCTGAGTATCATTCCTGTTGTTTAAAAACCTTATGTCTATAAAAAAAAATGAGCATTTAATCCAAAGAAGGTCTGTTTATGTGTTTATTCTCCCATTTTCATGGAAAAGGGAATCACATTTTCAAAACAGGATATGTGATTTACCTAGCCAGTCATTTTCCCTTGGCAGCTAAAGAAAAAGGCAACAAAGCCATTTGTAGATAAAGAGTAAGGTTACATCTAATGATCACCAAAATTCATGATTAATATCAGTTCAATGAGGGTTTAGTAAAATATTTCCATTCTACCAGAACCTGACTCTTGACACAAAGAACTGGAATTCAAATCTTGCCTTTGATATTTACTAGATGATTTTGGAAAAGATTCTTAATCTCCCTTGGCCTCAGTTTTCTCATCTTTGAAATAGGGGAGTTGAAACAGGGGGCCTTTGTCCCTTCTAGCTTCTGGTTTGTGATCCTATGGAGATAGCCTCCATATATAAAGTTAGTACTGAGCTGAAGTGAGGGATTTTGTATAGAACTAATTTTGTTAAATGGGGATGTTATTCACCTATTTAGTAGGACCATACTTATGAGTAAATAGAATGAGGGTCTAACAAGAGGCAATGGAGCATGATTTCCACCCTATCATCCAACTGTGGAAAAAAAGAACATTATTCCTATACCATCTAATCATTTTCACATAGGAAGCAATGATAGCTTATCCATGTAGATTATCTACTCAAAACATTCCCAGATACTTCTTATCTAAATCAGTTCAAAAGTTATAAAATTACACTTCCTCTTACAATTAGGAGTAGATTAATTTTTTCCTTTTTCCCTTCATTCTACAAGCTTTTAGTACATACCTTCTATATGTCAGGCACTATATTGGTATTGAGGATGCAGAAACAGAAACTAAGCTACTGCATTCAAGTAGCTTACATTCTAATGGAGAAAATCACCTGTACCATGGCAATACAAAGTAATGAGAGTGGGGGATAGGAGGAAACAGAAGAACTTGCATTCCCAGTGACAGACAGAGAGTCATGGTCAATGAAATGATGAAGAAATACCTTTTGAAATTATTAGTGTTCCATTACTTAAATGCACTTACACTGTTGTCAAAAGATTTTTTGTTGTTTTTCCTAGTGGGGATAAAATGGGTAAAAGACATTGCTATAAAAAAGCAAACAAAACAAAAGCCTAATATGACAACAACAAAAAAAAGGAAAAAGTTGAATGTTGGAGGGAATGTGGTAAAACTGGGACACTAATGTACTATTGATGGAGTTTTAAACTGATCTGTTCTGGGGAGCAGTTTGGAATTATGTCTAAGGGGCTATAAAACTGTGTATACCCTTTGATTCAGCAATACCACTGCTAGGTCTATACCCCAAAAAACATCCAAAAAAAGGGAAAAGGACCTATTTGTGCAAAAATATTTATAGCGGAATATTTTTTGGTGGCTAAGAATGGGAAATGAAAGGGATGTCCATCAGTTGGGGAATGGCTAAACAAGCCAAGTGGTATATGTTTGTAATGGAATATTATTGTGGTGTCAAAAATGGCAAGCAGGATGATTTCAGAAAAACCTGGAAAGACTTCTATGAACTAATGCATAATGAAATGAACAGAATCAGGAGAATTTTGTGCACAGTAACAGCAATATTGTTCAATAAAGAATTGTGAATGACTTAGCTATTCTCAGCAATACAATGATCCAAGACAATCCCAAAGGACTAATGATGAAGTTATACTATCTGCCTCCCAGAGAAATAACTGATATTGGTTGAATACAGTCTGAAGCATGCTATTTTTCACTTCTTTCTTTCTTTTTTTTCCTTTCATTCTGGTCTTTTTATACAAAATTACTAATATGGAAATGTTTTATATAATTGTAAAACAGAAAAACAATTAGCCTGTGGTTTATTTAACATTGTTAACATAGCAGTACATGAAAATTATAAAATAAATAATGGATGGATCAGATCATAGTTCAATAAACATAGCTTTAATTGTGGCAGCAATGATATAAAACTATTAGTATTTCAATGAATGTAATACTATCTAGGCTATAAACGAACCTACTGGAGAGTTGTGAGTGCTCTATTGAGTTTCTGTGAGAAAAAAACAGTGACAAACTTCATTCTCACCTCCATTTAACTTTATTCCTGCTTAAAGTTACTCAAAAGGGAGGTGTGAATGAATTACAGATTTGGAGTTAACACTTCTGTAGTTTCAATTATGTGAATTCTACAAGAAATAATATGAGCTCGGGGGTGTAGTTAGAGAATAATCTTTCTGAAAGTCAAATTATATCAGGATGCTATTCATCACTTCATTTATTCATGACCAAAACACCTTTGTAAAATTCAAAAGGAATTCACATATAAAAATCGTAATTTTGAGATGATCCTAAAATCATTTGTGTTCTTCCCTTATAGAAAAAAATAAAGCATATAAGTACTATAAAACAGACTTTAAATTTGTAAATATCAAACAGCTGAAACCAACAAATACCTAAAAATAATCTTCACATTTCTATTGCCATTTGTACAATGTTGTATTGATATCTCTGGTGCAATAACACTACATTTAAGAGGGATAAAAATAAAATGCCTACTTTTATTCTTCCAAAGAGCATTAATTTAAAAAACAAAACCAGGTCTCCACATCCACATAAGCAGTAAACCTTAAAGCAAATGCAAAATGAAAATTCATTCTACATTTCTAAATCCAAGTATAGAAAGTTTAATATCAAACAGGATGTGCTATATTATATATACACCAACCTATATTCTTTCAGGATAGGAAAGTTTGTTGCTGCTTCAGTTTCACTTTATTTTTTCATTATTTATTTTTGAAGCAGCCTTCTGATTTGTGGGGGGCTCTCAGGAACTCCATCTATCTATAAAGATAGGTATCTTCTCTGCAATTTATGTTTAGGAAAATTGCCTAAGGTCCTGAGAGATTATCACATGCCTAGGATCACAATGCCAGTATGTGTTAGAAGCATGCCTCTTTCAAGAAAGTTAAATGCCAAGTTTTTTGGGTTTTTTGCTTTTTGAAGGGCAATTGGGGTTAAGTGACTTGCCCAAGGTCACATGACTAGTTTTGGCTGCCCAGTTTTCTACATCTATCCTGAAAGTCCTAATGCTAATTTGTGTCTGTGAAGGTGTTTTTCCATGCAAGATTCCAGTTTAGCACTCACTAGGCTGGAATACTTAAGCTACTGGCATGAGAAAACTTCCCTATACCTTGAGTCAATACATATCATTATAGAAATTTAAATGAATATGTTTTCTTTTTGCTAAAGATGAAGCAACCCAATCACCAGAGAATCACATTCAAACTTTTAGAAAGGAATTTCAGCAGAAAGTCAGATTCTTTTACTTAAAAGGTAAGAGGTATTTTATGGCTACATCATATTGTCACATTAGTCAGAAGAAGAAAGACTAAATAAGAAATTGGGAGGGATATCAAAGGCTATCTAGGTTTACTTCAATGCACAAACTGAGGGTCACGGAGATTGTGACTTATTTAGTCACACAAGTAGCTAGTGGCAGAGCTTCTTGGACTCCAGGTTCAATCTTACTGACTCTAAACCCTCATATTTGTTGCCTAGTTTTCATACCGTGGTTCCTGATCTGTATATTCTATACTAAATGAATTAAGGTTTGAAACCTCTGCTCATCTTTGAGATTTTAATTATCAGAGGAACTATTTAGTTTTCATTGACTGCCCACCCTTCTGACCCATTATTTGCTCTAATTTTGCTTGATTCTGTCTCTGGAATGAGTAAGTTCTGGACCCTTATCTCTATGTGGACCACTATTATGATCCTCTGACTTTCAACTATCAAGGACCTATGAACCCTTGACAGAGGCACATCTGAGAAAATAGGAGAGTATTCAGGATAGAGTTGTCCATAAGCCTGGTCAACACTGCTTAAACCACAAGCAGGTAACAACACAACTTCAAACATAACTTCTCCAGGGACACACAAAACAGTTTCAAGAGCAGAAACATGGGTAAAGCTAATTAGGAACACTAGCCCTCTATAAACACATTGTTCTTCCATGGAGAGTTGCTCCAGACTTCTCTTACCCTTTATAGCCAAAGTACCAAAAATCTTTCTTCATTAAAACACACTTTCCTCAAATTACATTGGTGGGAAAATATTTAAAGTGAAATAATAAAAATTGCAAGTACCCAAAAAGATAAATATCAAACATTATATTTTTGTTGCTTTTTTTGGTAAGTGATCATCTAATTTACCTATTCTTTCAAACTTTTTAATTTATGTATTCCAAATCCTAAGGAGAGAACAAATCTCATTCTGGGTCAGATCAGTGGTCCATCCATTCAAGCAATTTCTGTGATGATAGCACCAAATTTAATTTCTGTAAAAATATTTACCTTTCATGACATTCCAGATGACCTTTACAATCCCTTCCAGAGCTAAACATTTAAATCATATTTACCCCCCCCAGCAAAACTGACAATTGTTGAATATGAAATCAACCTACTGCCCAAATAACATAATGTTAATTTGTAATATTTCCTAAATAAACCATTAACTTATCTAACCTGCCTTTGTGGAATTTATTTATATTTTTAACCTCTATTACAACTCAGGTTATTGAATTTCACATGTTACATCCTTTTATATATCCCAATACTGCTTTTAAGCTTCACATATAATATTCTTCTAATTCTAGTCCTCTGGGCCAAGGCACAAAATGCTTCCATACCCTTAATAATTTCAGAAAATGTATAAAGCAATTTCAGAAGTACCTTCTTGTGAATGCTATATATTAGTTCATAGGCTTTCAACGACCAAATGAAAAATGTTTACTGCCTTCAGGAAACTTACATTCTATTATAATTGAAATCTTTAAGTGAATAATCATATTCTTTAATTCAATTTAATTCTATAATATACAGCCCTTGATTGTTCTCCTTGAATATGTCAGTTATTTCTTTTCTGTCTGGACCTTCTCCAGTTTTTTTATGTCTTCTTTGAACTTCAGAAAGAGTGAACATCATTCCAAGTGTATATGTTGAAGTGTCAGTAGATAAGCAGCAGGTAGCATAGAGAACTTTAAAAAATAAGGGAAATGAAAAGATGGCTAGATTTAGAATCAGAAGACATGAATTTGAATCCTCACTCTGCCATTTACTATATCTGTGACCTTGGCCAAATCATTTAACCTCTGACCTTCAATTGTCTTATATGTAAAATGTGGAAGTTGGACTAAGTGAAATTTAACATCCTTCTCAGCCCTAAACCTATTGTGGGGTTTTTTTTTTCTTATCCTATTGTAGGATTTTATTTTGGTATTTCATTTGTTTCTGATATATTCCCTGATAGTACCCAGAATTCTCTCATTCTTGATCCCAATAGTACAGTGAACCAATGTCTTTAGAGAGTACTACACTTAGGTTCCATGAAATATATTGGATAACTTGGCACATCATGCCACCTTTAGATTCTGGATAATTTTCTCTAAATGCATTATGTTCCATTTTTCCATACCCGCTACTTTTCTGAAATCACATAAGCTACATTAGCAGGCAAAAATAATAATAATTACAATGACTACAAATCACTATTAGAAAACAAAGAGAAGGTCATTTTTAATGGGGACTTGGTGAAAACACTCTTCATACTCTTCCCTCCATTTTTAGTATAATAATTCTAACTTGGATGATTTCTAATGTGGTACAGGTTTTCATTTCTTTCACACAGCCACATAATTTATTTTACCAGGATCCCATCTACTTCAAAGATAGCTCTATAGTCATGTCAAAGGTGTTCAGGAAAGTCAGAGCAATATAATATCCAATTATGATCTTCTAAGGGCAAAGAATATATGCACAGTTTTTCTCTCTCCATTTTTTCCCAAGGATTGCCATTGAATTTTTAATGGCATATGTCAAGTAATGACAATATTAGCATTGCCCCTTCAGATGGGATTTATATCTGTTAAATACTATTAATGTTTGCAGTGCTGATTGAACAAAATATACATAGTTCTGAGAACAAGTGAGCAGAGATACCTGTGCATTTTCAAATGAAACAGACAGTAAGAAAATTTTTTTGAAAAAACAACAGGAAGAGGGATATTTTTTTAATTGTACATGAGCAACACACTTTATTCCTTTTTTTCTCATTTCTGTTCTGTCCAAGATATGAAAAAAATACTCAAAATAAGAATATCTTTTGTCAGTTCAGTCTGCTCTTTTAACTACTGAATATTTATGCATATCATGTACTATATTTGTATTAACATCATCTTGAATGTTTCTGAGAAACAAGAGCCATCTTGTTGCTATTCACATTATTTCCTGGGTGATGATTGTTTAATTAACTATTTCTGCATATGTCCAAAAAAAGTTAGTTCCATTATTTATATTTTTATAAACAAGAAAGTTTGGGAACTGCTAATTAATTTCTGAAAATGGTATATTTGCCTCATTGTCATTTAATGATTTTGTACATTTAGAAAAACACGTTGTAATAGCTAAGTCATTCGTATAGCGAGTGATGATTACTATGTAGATAACATTTAATACATATTCTGCTGTTTTATAATATGGTAATAAGAACAAATTAATTTTTCAGGATGTAGCAATCTTGAATGTTCATGGCATTTATTCCATGTAAATGTTTCATTAAAATATCATATTTTTCAATCATTAGGTTGTTCCTAAAAGGAGCAATTATTTTTGTGCATAGAGTTTTTGAATTATTGATTTATTTTTCTTTTATTTTCCAAATATTACATGTTTGCTATAAAACTATAATAATGAATCCAAAGTCATATGGCTGATTTTCATTACCTTTTATAAACAGAAAAAATGGGGAAAATGTGTGCTATATTTTGAGAAAAACAGGTACCAAAGTCAATCATCCAAAACAGGACTTGCTTAATTCACAGACATAACAATTTTATGGGGACACACAATAACCTATTATTAATGCCATGTGCATTTCCAGGGAGATTTTAACAGTTGGTTTATGATCAATCTACCAAAGCAGCTCTTTTAAAGGACCATTTGATGTCTGACAATTTTTTTAGCAGCCTTTGTGTGCTCTCTCCCTCTCCCTTCTCTACTCCTTTTCTTCCTTTCTTTGTTCCTTCTTACCATCCTTCCTTCCTATCTCCTTATTTACTAGAAGCATTATTTTTAAAGGAGCAATATATTCATAACACTCAAAGTTAAAGATTGATTACAAAAGTCATACTATGTGGTTTATCTGTATTTAAATTTAAATTAATTATTTTCCTAAATTAAGTTATTTGAGTAAACAACTTGAACCATCAAAAGGTACACCAGTATCATTTTGTAGTGACTTGAAGGAAATTTAGAATTTTATTAAAGGCATTCGAAGGTTTTACACTATGCATGTTTATATGTTCTCTGCAAACAGAAATTATGTAGTAAAGAAATAAAAACTATAAAATTCATGTGCTGTGCTTTTATTTGGTTTGTCATCTGAAACATAATGCTTTTTATTTAGGGAGTTAACCCAAGGACTTGTTTGCAATTAACAAGGTTTTTATTTGTTTGTTTTTGTTGCCCATTTCCAATGAGCAGCCAAGATTAGCAAGAACATTCTCCTGTGTTGTTATTGGCCTTAATTAAGGCAGAAATTTTAAATTACTAATTGATGAGGTTAGGGGTTAGAGATGCTCAAGACCCCAAAATACCAACATGCCAAGTCCTGCCAATGAATTCGATTCAAGTCTTCAAAAGAAAAGCAAAGTTTATTAAAGATTAGCCATATTGGGTAGACTCTTGGGTATAGATATTTTGTGAGGATCAAGGGTGGAAAGCTGCAGGACAAAGGAGGGCTAAGCTAGTAACAAAGATTTGGGCAGAGTCACAATGAAAGGCTTGTGGCCTCAGGCAAATGCCTCAGGTGGGAAGATTCTAGGAGAGCCCAAAGGGGTTCCCAGAGCCTGCACCTCTTCATAAATGATTAGCTTTCAAAATGGAAAAGCCAATGAAAGAAAAATATATAAATTGTATTATTGTTCTTCCCTCAGTATAGACATTGGGTGGAATTACATCTAGCTCTATACTGAATGGAAAGTCAAAGCAATAAGTATTTGTTAAGATCCTAAGTGTCGGACATTATGCTAAGTGATGGGGATATAAATACAAACAAGAAGAAAGCTGGTCCCTGTTCTCAATAGTGACAGGAAGTAATGATTATAAATATGGTGTTCAAGTCTAGAAAGATTGGACAGCACAGAGGAGGAATAAAGGATGGCTGCCCTGGTCCCAAATATTCAAGACAATTTTAATCATTTTATTCCATAATGATAATTATCTTATTCTCTCATAGGAAACTGAAATTTTTATGTTTTCGTATAATTCCTCAAGTAAAATATACAATACACAGTATTCTTATATCAAAGAGCTATATGGAAAGAGGCATGTGAAACCATGGCCTAAATCATACTTCTCCAAATTTTAAAGAAAAAGAAACTTTATAAAATAAGAAACAAATACATTATTTAAAATGTACATGAGTTTAATAATGGTATTAAGTACAGTCATGATTACATGCATAAAATTTGTCTATTTTTAAATTATATGATTAAAATAGAATATACAGCCCTTGAGATTATTATCACACTTTTGTTTCAGAGTCATTTTAAGTAATACTTCATGGAAAAGTGATATCTTCCTGAAGAGGGAGAAACATCAAACAATTATTATGTACTCTAATTCATCGTAGTAAATATCTGAAGATTGTTTAAATGTAAGGAAAAAAATCTTGCTTTAATTTAGGAAAATTACTCTTCTGTCAAAGGTAATGCTATAATGTTAACTGAAAAGTAGAAACTTTTTTTTAAGCAATTGGAATTAAGTAACTTGCTCAAGGTTACATGGCCAGGTGTTTCTGGGTGGGTGCTAAGTGTCTGAGCCGGATTTGATCCCCAGGTCATCCTGACACTGGCTCTGGTGCTCTTACTCGCTGTGCTACCTGGCCGCCCTGAAAAGTAGAAACTTTTCAATAAAAAGATTCACTACCCCCAATTTTGAAAACTATGCAGTGCATTATCCAAATGTAATTTTACACTAGCTGAAAAACTACAAAACTGCACACACCATATTACAGTGAAACATTTATTTGTTTACTATTCAGGCACTAATATACCACAATTCAAACAAATTGTTGATAAATTATTTAATCAGATTGTAAACATTTTTTAGCAAGGAAACAGTAATTAAGACTACAATACCATGGATTTCCCTAGTAGCTGGCATTCACATGACCACCAAAAGAATACAAAATACCAAGGAAGATTATACTGAATGTGGAAAAATACTCAGAAGTTCTCGCCTATGGGACAATGATTATAGAGCTGTTTTTTTCTGCTTTCAGGAAAAGATTCCCTGAGGGTAGGAGATAATAGCCACATAGAAAAAGTAACCATCATCTTTTGTCATGGCCAAGGCCAATATGCTACATGAAAGTGTGCCAAAGCATATTACTGTGTATAACATCACCCTTTTTTCCACCTTAGAAGCTATTAAACAAGCCACCTACAAAATGGGTTACAGAAATGTCCTGAAAAAAAGAGGTCTACATTTTCTAAAGATGCAGATGCTTACTTTTAGAAGAATTGCTTTATAAGTGAGTGCCACAATTGAGGTGACTCAGCTGAAGCCACTAGGCCCCCAAATTTACAGTTTGCTGTCATTTAATAAGGTATCACTTATCACAGTGAAACTGTAATTCCACTCTGTATGATTTTCCTTAAGTCATGTTACCCATGATTCAATTATGTAGTTATACAAGGTTGTCCATTTAGAAGTGTTTCATTTCTGTAAGGCAGTATTCCCCAAAGCCCTATAAAATTATGAGTATTTCTATAGGAGGCCCCAAAACATCAATGCATTCCAACAGTTTACTAAGTTAACAAAGAAAGCATCATTCATTTTGAATTTTATTAATTTTTGAAAAATAAAAAAGGAAATTTTTTTTAGAAAAATTGAACACTTCTAATTGTTCTAGCAAAATGTAGGAATGAGTTTCTAAAGTGGCACCAAACCAGTTCAGAAAATATAATTGAAGTCTGGCATCCATAATTTCTTTGCAATTGTTTAGGCAGTTCTGATAATTCAGACTTTTTTAAAAGCCAAAGTACACTTAAACTAAATATATTGTTCCAAAACAAACACTGTGAGTATAAATGAATAGATGAATGAAATAAATGAATTTTTAAAAGTCATTAAGCATTTACTATGTTTGTATTGTTAAAAATAGAAAGAGAGAAAAAGAGAGGGAGACAAGAGTCTTTTCTTTCAATGATCTTATATTCTAATAGGGAAAAAACAACAATGGATTGTTCACCAGGGAATGTTTTATTCCAGAGAGTCACAGAGATCGCGAGTTGATTCATGGCTAAGTTGATTGATACTTTTCCAGAAGCAATAGTTTTGATTGTTTTGATTACCATCCCAAAAGAAATAGTTGGAATGTGGAGGAGATCTTTATGGGGAAGAAGGAACAGCAGTGAGAAGATAGAAAGACAACCTGATGGACATTGAATGGGGTGTGAAGGTAAACATCACCTAGGATCTGAGGCCCAGTCACCCAACTAGTAAATGTCAGAGGCAGGATTCAAACTCAGGTCTCCTTAACCCCAACTTCTGGACTGTATCTACTACATCTCACTGGCTCCAATTCCTCATATGAAATGAACTTCATAGTCTTCACCACACCATGCTCCTTTTTCTGAAGACTCTCCAGTTTTCAATGTCTTTTTTTATATTGTAATGTCAATGCAATTTTTCAGATGTATTCTGTTAGGACATAATACAGAATGACAATTGCCTCCTTATTCCTGAGAGAGATATACTAAATGCAGCTCAAGATTGCATTAAATTACTTCCAGTACCAAGTCAGCAGAGTGAGAAAGGAACCATCTAAAGTCCTCCCCAAGCTCCTCCCCTTCCTCCCCCCCCCAAAACAACTTGAAAATCACCTCAAAATTGATTTAGGAATAGGGAAGCAATTTACCAGCATAGCAGGAAAGGTCTGTCTCACTGTGTGAGAGAGGAGCAAGGTCTGAAAGTACAGCAGCCAGGTTCACAACAGGGGCACTGCAGCAAGGTTCCAAGCCAGGGGAAAACCACCAGTGAGTGAGGTCCCACTATTCCAGAAGCCATTAGGCCCTGAGACAAGTAAGTAAGTCTATGCAGCACCCCTAGACCCCATCCCAGCAGCCACCCCCAGCTGTCACCCCAGGTGACCCCAACAGGTCACCTATTAGGCTTTGTCACTATTGCTGACGAGGAGTGAAACACCAAGACAAAAAATAAATAAATAAATGGCTCTTTAAAAAATAGAACTGGCAAAATGGAAAAGAAAGCAAAAAAAAATTCCTTAGCAATTAGAGTTGGGCAAATGGAATCTAATGACTCCACAAGACATCAAGATATAATAAAATAATTTTTTAAAAATAAAGAGTAAAATGTAAAAATTTTCATTGGAAAAATAACTGACCTGGAACACAGATCAAGGAGATATAATTTAAGAATTATTGAACTACCTGAAAACCATGCTCAAAAAAAAAAATCCTGGACAACATTTTAAAATAAATCATCAAGGAAAATTGCCCTGATATCTTAAAATCTGAGGGCAAAATATAAATTGAAAGAAATTAACTGATCACCACCTGAAAGAGATCCCCAAGAAAATTCATCATAGCCAAATTCCATAGCTTCTAGATAAATGAGAAAGTACTGTAAGCTGGCAAAAAGAAACAATCCAAATATCTTGGAGCTACAGGTAGAATTAAACAGGATTTGGCAGGTTTCACATTAAAGAACCAGAGAGTTTAGAATATTATATTCCTGAAGGCAAAGGAGTTAGGATTACAACCAAGAATCACCCCCCCAAGAAAATTAAATATAATCCTTCAGGGGGAAAAATGGATGTTTAATGAAATAGAAGATATTTGAGCATTCCTAATTAAAAGAACAGAGCTGAATAAAAAAGTGATCCCCAAATACAAGACTCAAGGGGAATATAAAAAGGTAAAAAAGAAATGAAAAAGAGAAAATCTAAAAGATTCAATAAGTCAATACAGTTTATATTTCTATATGGCAAGAAAATATTTGTAACTCTTAAGAACTTTATTACTATAAGGGTAGTTGGAAGGAGAAGACAGAAGGTGTGGTCATGAGGTGACTTTGATTGGATGATACTTCCCCTTCAAAAAAAAAAATTAAAGGAGTGAGAAAAGATTGCAAAGGAAGAAGAATTGGGAGGAGATAGAATGGGGTAAATTATCTCACCTAAAAGAGCTATTATAAGGGGGAGGAAGAGCCAGGGGTGAAGGGCAAAGCTTAAACCCTACTCTCATCAGAGTTGGCTCAAAGAGGGAATAACATGCACACTTAGTTGAATATGAAAATCTGTCTTACCCTCTAAGAGAGGAAAAAAGGAATAGGGGTAAAAAGAAGGTGTAATGCCAAGCAAAGGCAACTTCCCAAGGTTCAAAATACCAGCATAGCTGCTCTCCATCTTATTCAGTGACAAATTGAGAACAGAGAAAATCAAAATATAGCATAATTCAAAATACAGCATTCACCATATTTCAACTTATCACAGCAAATCACAATATAATATTCACAACATAGTCTCAAGGTAAAATAGTCACTCTTAAGTTAATTCAATCACAAAATAGTCACTCTTAAGTTAATTCAATCACAAAATAGTCACTCTTAATTCAGTCACTTATCAGTAGTATCAAAGCACACAGTCAAAATCTTCCAAATCTTCCACTCTTAGGGCAAAATCTTGATTAAGTCAATCAGTCACTAATCAGTAATAATAGTCACAGTACTCAAAGTACAACCAGTCACTCAGTAAAGTCTTACTAAGTATCATACACAAAATCCTCTACCCCTCAGGTCACTAGTAAACTATAATTCCATAATTCCTCAGTACCCAAGGAGAGGTCTTTTCTTCATCTTGACTTGGGGCCTGTTCTCAGATTCCCTGGATGCCCTTTCATGGTCCCAAATTCTACTTTTATTCAGTGACAGATAGCTCTCAGTTCCTTGACCAGCTCTCTGGGGAGGTCCTGCTCCACAATGGTGTTCACAGGGTTTGGTCCATGTCAGCTCCTTCACCATTTCTGCTCCAAGGAATTCAAGGCTCAACCAAGCCAAAAACAAACAAAGTCTCAGCATCCTGGTCATGATTCAGTTACCTGGGCTCCTGGCTCCTTGGCTTCTGGCTCCTGGGCTCTGGGACTCCTTCCTATGTATTCTGTGCTCCTGGGCTCCTGGCCTCTGGCTCTGGGCTCCTGGGATCCTGTTCAGAAGAAGCTCCAAAGCAAGTTTTCAGGACTCAGTTCTCCATTCTTCTGTAGCTGTTCTGCCACCAGATCTAGGTCTCAAGGAAATTCTGACTGTGACTCTTAAGGGCTTTTCTTATATACGCAATATTACATACTTCCTTCAGCCAATTTCCTGTTATGTCAATAACAAAGGGACAGGAGTTCATACCTTCTGTTCCCTGAATCAGAGGCTTAATCAGTTACTAAGTGTTAAGTACCTGCTACTTTTGCCAACACAAAGTGATCTTCAAATTCAAAATTACATTATCATTACAGAAGGGGACTGATAGAATAGAGGGCAGATGGGACATATGGTGATCAGAAGGTAGGGACATAGAAACAGGTATAAAAAGGGGGAAAACAGCATGGAATGAAATATACAGTTATCATAACTGTAAATATGAACTTAGCCATAAAATGGAAGGAGACACCAGGATGGAATAAAAACCAGAAGCCTACAATATGTTGTTTACAAGAAACACATTTGAAGCACAGAGACATACACAAAGTACAGATAATAGGATGTAGCAGAATATATTATACTTCAGCTAAAGCAAAAAAAAAAAAGTAGGAATAGCAATCATGATGTGAGACAAAGTAAAAGCAAAAATAAATTTAATTAAAAGAGATAGGTAAGGAAGAAAAAAAAGTAAGAGTACCAACCATGATATGAGACAAAGGAAAAGCAAAAATAAACTTAATTAAAAGAGATAGGTAAGGAAGCTATATCTTGCTGAAAGTCACCGTAGACAATCAAGTAATATTATTACTAAACAATGTGCAACAAATGGTACAACGTCTAATTATTTTGGAAAATAAACTGAATGAGTTACAGGAGGAAATAGAAAATAAAACTGTAATAGTAAGTCACCTCAATTTCCCCCTCTCAGAACTAGATAAATCTAACCAAAATATAGAAAGAAGTAAAAGAGTTTATTAAATTCTGGAAAACTTAGATATGATAGACCTCTGGAGAAAATTGAATGAGAATAAAAAGTAATATACCCTTTTCTTAGTAGTATATGACACCTACACAAAAACTGACCATGTATTAGGACATAAAAAGCTCATAGTCAAATACAGAAAAGAAGAAATAGTAAATGTATCCTTTTTCAGATCATAATGCAATAAAAATTACATTCAATAATGGGCAATGAAAAGATAGATTAAAAATTAATTGGAAACTAAATAATCTGATCCTAAAGAATAAGTGAGTCAGATACACTGGGGGGGGCAGAGTCAAGATGACAGAGTAGAAGCAGGTCCTCCACGTGGCTCTGGCTTCCACCTTCCCCAACATGTAAAAAGGGACTCTGAACAAACTTTGGAGCTACAGAACCCAGAAAATGACACACAAAAGCTAACCTCCTGCTGAGGACAGCCTGGCAGGTTGGCAGGAATCAGCCAGCACAGCGCTATGGGAGCCAAGCCCAGCTCCACATCAAGGTTTTAGCCCCAGGGTGGCCCTGACCAGCTGCCTGCTGGAGGAATTCCAGATCACCAGCAGCTGTGGTGGTCCAGGATTCTCAACACATAGATGCTAAGGACAAAGTGAGAGGTCAGTGCACTCTGGACTTTGGGACCCAATAGTTAGGAGTGCCTTGGCTTTTGCCCCCAGGACAAGAAGCTATTGAGGAGCCGCTGCTGTGCAGCCACCCCCATGTAGCAGCTTCAGCTCCTGGCTTGCAGAGTGTAAGGGGATCAAGCAACCAGTCTGAGGGGTAATCACTCTGGCTTTAATCTGCTTGGATGTGGATTGTAGTCTAGGGTGGAGGTCCTGGGGTATATGTCCAGCTTGCCAGAGCATGTGGAGGTTTCAGCAAGGGCAACCAACAAATTTGTCATCTCTGGCAGCTGAGAAAACCCCAATGTTTGGAACAAAGCTCCCCTGTCTAGTAGCAGAGTCCTACTGTGGCAAAAAGCCCAAAAGTCAAGTAATTGAGTGGCAACATGACCAGGCAAAGGAAACAAAGAAAACAGAAGAACCCAACATTAGACTCCTATTTTGGGGACAAAAAGGAGCAAAGCATAGAACAGGAGGAAGACAGTGAAGTCAGAACTCCTGCACCAAAAACTTCAAAGGAAAATATGAGCTGGTTACAGGACATAGAGGACCTTAAAAAGCAGATAATAGAAGTGGAAGAAAAACTGGGAAGAGGAATGAGAACAATGCAAGAAAATTATGAAATGAGAGTCAACAGCCTGACTAAGGAAAATCACACCTTAAAAAACAGACTAACTTAAATGGCAAAAGAGGCTCAAAAAAGGAATGAAGAAAAGAATGCCTTAAAAAGCCGAATTTGCCAGATGGAAAAAGAATCTCAAAAGCTCACTGAGGAGAATCATTCCTTCAGAATTAGATTGGAGCAAATGGAAGCTAACAGCTTTATGAGAAATCAAGATGCTGTTAAACAGATCCAAACAAATGAAAGAATAGAAGGCAATGTGAAATATCTCATGGGAAAAACCACTGACCTGGAAAATAGATCCAGGAGAGATAATTTAAAAATTACTGGACTACCTGAAAGCCATGATCAAAGAAAGAACATAGAAATCATTCTCCAAGAAATCCTCAAGGATAACTGCCCTGATGTTTTAGAACCAGAGAGCAAAATAGAGGTTGAAAGAATCCACCAATCACCTCCTGAAAAAGATACCCAAAAGAAAACTCCTAGGAATATTATAGCCAGGTTCTGAAATTCCCAGATCAAGGAGAGAATATTACAAGCAGCCAGGAAGAAACAATTTGAATACTGTGGAAACACAATCAGGATAACTCAGGATCTGGCAGCTTCTACACTGAGGGATCAAAGGGCTTGGAATGTGATATTCTGGAGGTCAAAGGAGGTGGGATTAAAACCAAGAATCACCTACCTAGCAAAACAGTATCATGTTGTGATAGTAATGGCAATTAAAGATTCCCCTGTATTGGCTTGGTTTTCAAATTGATTGTGTTAAAACCCAGAGCTTGTTAATCCCACCTGTGGGATGGACTTGTTGATGTGAAAAGAAAGTCCTGAACTGGGAGAGCTGGTGACTTAGATTTGGAGAGACAAGAGAGAGGCAGAAGAACTTTTTGGAAGCAGCACCTCCTGGAGATAGAGAGACTAAGAGAATTGCTGGTGGCCGCTTTGAATTGCCCTGGACTTTTGAGACCTGCCCCCTGAGCTGCCAAGAACTGAGGAGACATGGCTGTTTTGCTGGTACTTTGTCTGTCTGTTTTGATGTTGTTTTGCCAGATTTGTCCACTGATGAAAGACAGTCCTGTTGTTGAAGAAGTCCTGGAACCTGGCTGTTCACTAAGAAGCCCTGAGACTGTCCTGCAGACAGAGAGTGAATACTGTCCACTGGTGAAGGACAGTGCTGTTGTTGCAGGGGTCTGGAGACTGTCCTGCAGACAGAGTGAATACTGTCCACTGGTGAAGGACAGTGCTGTTGTTGCAGGGGTCTGGGAACCTTTCTGTTGGTTCAGAAGCCCTGAAGAAGGATTTTCTTGTCGTATGTTTACAGAAATCCTAGGAGAGGGTTTTGCTAATGTTTTCAGGGGTTCTAGGACTGTTCTATAGACAGAGAATGAATTAATGAAGGGACTGGCAATGTATCTTGTGGCCTTGCTA
The DNA here is from genome assembly GCF_028583685.1 of Petaurus breviceps papuanus. Lineage (NCBI taxonomy): Eukaryota > Metazoa > Chordata > Mammalia > Diprotodontia > Petauridae > Petaurus > Petaurus breviceps. The sequence continues at coordinate 15,018,820 of NW_027187372.1, forward strand.
AGCCTTGTCTCCCCAGGAACTAAGATTGCTGAGAACTTGCCTCCTGTCAAGATGAAGAAAAGACCTCCATTTGAGTATTAAGTGCTGTGCTTAAACTTGATGTAACTCTGGGGTAGATTCAATTGGGATCCAGGGGTGGGGAACTTTTGACCTTTTTGTGTTCTGTGGTTGAACAAATGAATGTACTTTACTCATGTTTGGAAACTAATCTCCATTTGAGAAGAGGGACTTTGTGGTGGACTAAATGAAGGTACAGCCTAGGGGTGGAGAAGTATTTAGAACAGGGACTTTGTAATTGATTGAATGATTGGAAGGTCCTGGGGTGGGGTAGTACTTGGAGATTATTTAATCACCCTTAGTAAATGCTGTATTTTGAATGATGTCATGTTTTGACCTTCTCTGTTCTTGGTTTGTCACTGAATAAAATGGAGAGCACCTATGCTGGTATTTTGAACCTTGGGAAGTTGCCTTTCCTTGGTGTTACAGTACACATGTTTCAGGGGAAAATATGGTCATTCAGTGGAATAGAGGACTTTCAAGCATTCTTATTGAAAAAACCAGATTTGAATAGAAAATTTGACATTCAGATACAAGAAGCAAGAGAAGCATGAGAAGTTAAACAGGGAAAAGAAATCATATGGTACTTATCAAAGTTGAACTATTAATATTCCTACATGGAAAAACAATAATTGTAACTGATGAAACTTTTCTCGGTATAAAAATAGTTGAAGGGAATAGAAACATATATATACATATATATATATGTATATATATATATATAATGTGTGTATGTCTATATATGAGGGTATATGGGCATATGAATACATACGTGAATGTGTGTATATAAGTTTACAAGTATACATAGATAGAGGGCACAGGACCAATTAAATAGGAAGGGATGATACTTAAAAGGTGAAATTAAGAGGTGAGAGAGGAATATAATGAGAGGAGATGGGGAGAGACAGAATGGGGTAAACTATCTCATATAAAAGAGGCAAGGGAAAATGGTTACAATGGAGGGGAAGGATAGGAAGGCAAAAGGGAATGGGTCTACCTTATTCTCATTGAATTTGGCTTGGGGAGGGAATGAAATACACACTAAATAGGGTATCTTACCCTACAGGACAGTAGGGGGGAGGGGGGTGATGGAAGGGAGGGCAGGCTGGGGGGGAGGGAAGCTGGAAGCACCCACTTTTGAAAAGGGATGGGATCAAAGTAGAGAATAGAACAAGTGGGAGGTGGGATAGGAAGGAGGGAAATATAGTCAGTCTTTTACAATATGTCTACTATGTTAATGTTTTGCATTAGCTACACATGTACAACCTACACTGAACAGCCAATCTTCCCAGTAAGGGTGAGTGACAAAGGAGAAAGAAAATGAATCTGGAATTCAAAGTTTTAAAATCAAATGTTAAATGTATATATATAATTATTAATACTATTTTACATGTAATTGGGAAATAAGACATACAGGCACTGGGGCATACAGATCCACCATGCCTTACTGGAAAAGTCGAAAGGGGTATGGGAAAAAAATATGGGAGAGAGCAGATTGGAGGAGGGGATAGCCTTTGGGACTGCTATTTTGGGGCAGTGGGTAGGGGAAAAACAGGGAGAAAATTTGTAACTCAAAATATGGCAGAAATGAGTGATGTAAATCAGAAGTTAATAAAGCATTTGAAAAATGAAAAAAAAAGAATAAGTGAATCAAAGAATAAATTGTAGAAACAATTGATAATTTTATTAAAGAAAATGACAACAATGAGACAACATATCAATATGATGGGATGCAGCTAATGGTGTACTTAAAGGAAATTTATATCTTGAAATGCTTAAGTCAACAAAATAGAGAAAGAGTAGATAGATGAATTGGGCATGTAACTAAAAATAATTTAGAAAAAGAACAAATTAAAAATCCCCAATTAAACACCAAATTTGAAATTCTGAAAATTAAAGGAGAAATTAATAAAACTAAAGTAAGTCAGTGAACTAATAAATAACCCTAGAAGTTGATTTTATGAATAAAAGATAAAAAAATGGTTTTTATTTTTAAAAGGAAAGAAAAAAATCAAATACCATTATAAAAATGAAAGGGGGTGAATTCACCACCAATAAAGATGAAATTAAACCAATTGTTAGGAATTATTTTGTCCAGTTAACTGACAGTAAATCTGACAATCTAAGTGAAATGGATGAATACTTACAAAAATATAAATTACTTAGTTAACAGAAGAAGAAATACTACACTTAAATAACCCAATCTTAGAAAAAAGAAATTGAACAAGCCATCAGTGAACCTCTTAAGAAAAAACCCCTAGGGCCAGAAGAATTAACAATAGAACTCTACCAAACATTTAAAAAACAATTAATTTCAATACTATATAAACCATTTGGGAGAATAGACAAAGAAGGTGTTTTATGAAATTCCATTTTTGATACAAATATGGTACTGATACCAAAATCAGGAAGAACAAAAACAGATAAAGAATATTATAGACCAATTTCCCTAATGTGTATTGATACAAAATTTTTAAATAAAATACTGGCAAGGATACTACAGCAATATATTACAAGGAGCATACACTATGAACAGGTGGGATTTATACAAGGAATGTAGGGCTGGTTCAATATTAGCAAAATTATCAGCATAATCCACCATATCAATTAAAAAACTAACAGAAATAATTTTATTATCTCAATAGATTTAGAAAAAGCCTTTGACAAAATACAACACCCATTCTTATTAAAAGTACTGAAGAGCATATGAATAAAAGGAGCTTTCCTTAAAATAATAGTCAATATTTATCTAAAACCATCAGAAAGCATTATCTGTAATGGAGATAAGCTAGAAACCTTCCCAATAAGATCAGGGTCAAGGTTATTCATTATCACCTCTATTATTCAATATTGTTAGAAATGTTATCTATTGCTATAAGAGAAGAAAAAGAAGTTGAAGAAACTAGAATAGGCAATGAGGAGACAAAACTATCATTCTTTGCTGCTGATGATGGTATACTTATTGAATCCTAGAAAATCAACTAAAAAATTACATGAAACAATTAACATAGTTAGCAAAGTTACAGCATATAAAATAAACCCATATAAATCATCAACATTTATATATATATTACCAACAAATCCCAGCAGCAGAAGGTAGAAAGAGAAATTCCATTTTAAAAAGCTATAAATAATATAAAATAGTCAAATGACTACTTGCCAATACAAATCCTGGAATTATATGAACACAATTACCAAATGTTTTTCACACACAGGAAAAGAAAATCAGAACTAAACAACTGGAAAAATAGCAATTATTCATGGGTAGGCCAAGCCAATATAATAAAAATGACAAGTCTAACTAAATTAATTTATTTTATTCAGTGTCCTGCCAATAAAACTATCAAAATTATTTTATAGAGCTGGAAAAAAATAAAAATTAATCTGGAAGAAAAAAGCCCAATGATATTAAGGAAATCAATAAAAAAAATGTGAACAAAGGTGGTCTAGCAGTATCAGATCTCAAACTGTATTACAAAGTATAATTATTAAAACAATTCTGTACTGACTACCAAATAGAGTGGTAGATCAGTGAAATAGAATTAGGCACACATCACATTGTGGTAATTGATTATAATAATCTAGTATATGATAAACCCAACGAATCAGGCCTTTGGAGCAAAAACTAATTATTTGACAAAAACTACTGGCAAAACAGGAAATAAAAATATGGCAGAAACTAGTTATGTACCAATATCTCATACCATCTACCAAGGAAAGGTTAAAAAGGGTACATGATTTACATATAAAGTATGATACCATAAGCAAATTAGGAGAGCATGGAATAGTTTATCAGATCTATGCCTAAGAGAAGAATTTAGGACCAAAGAAAATATATAGCAATTACTAAATATAAAATAAATAATTTTAATTATGTAAAATTAAAAAAGATTTGTACAAACAAAATCAATTTAACAAAAATTAAAAGGAAGAAGAAATTGAGGAAATTTTTGCAAAAAGTATCTCTGAGAAAGCTTCATTTCTCAAATTTATAGAGAACTAAGTCAAATTTATAAAGACACAAGATGTTTCCCACTTGATAAGTAGTCAAAGGATATGAACGGCCAGTTTTCAGGCAAAGAAATCAAAGCTATCTATAGTCATATAAAAATGCTCTAAATCACTAGTGATTAGAGAAAAGCAAATTAAAACAACTCTGAGGTACTACCTCAGATTGACCTGTTAGATTGACTAATATTGTAGAAAAGGAAAATGAGAAATGTTGGAGCGAATGTGGGAAGACTGAGACACTAATGCACTGTTGGTGGAATTGTGAATTGATCCAACCATTCTGAAGAGCAATTTGGAATTATGCCCAAAGGACTATAAAACTGCTTAAATCCTTTTATCCAGCAATAGCACTGGTAGGTTTACATCCCAAAGACATAAAAAAGATAGGGGAAGATTTATTTGTACAAATATATTTATATCAGATCTTTTTGTGGTGACTAAGAGTCGGACATTGAAACTGAGGAATGGCTAAACAAGCCATTCGATTGTGACAAAATGTTATTGTGCTATAAGAAAAGGCAAGCAGGATGATTTCAGAAAAACCTGGACTTACATGAAGTGATAAAAAGTGAAGTGAACAGAACCAGAAGAACATTGTACACAGTAACAGCAATATTATATGATGAACTAAGAACTACGTAACTATTCTCAGCAAAACAATGATCCAAGACAATCCCAAAGGACTAATGATGAAGCATGATATCCATATCCAGAGGAAAAAATTATTTTAATTGAATACAGACTGAAGCAGGCTATTTTCCACTTTTTTTCATTCTTTTTCTTTTATTCAAGTCTTCTTGTACAAAATAACTAACAAAGAAATGTTTTACATGATGGCATGTGTAAAATCTTAGAAAGAGAAAGATAAAATTTAGAATTTAAGACTTAAACATGTTAAAATTGTTTTAACATGTAATTGGGGGAAAATAAAATATTGTATAAAAAGATTGCATTAGGTTATTTGTTTGTTTTTGGTTTTTTTGGGGGGGCGGTGTGGAGAGAGCTGCAACATCATATTTCTGATTCATGTCGAATTTTCAGCCTGTTAAAACCATCCAAATACACATAGCCCATAATGTGGAATCCTCTCCAACATTTCTCATCTTCCTTTTCTGCCTTATTATCAATCTGATATAAATGTTTATACATGTATAACCAATATTAGATTCTTTATCATCTCATGAAGATGGAGGGGGGAAAGGAAGGAATAGAATTTAGAACTCAAAACTTTTTAAGAAATTACTATAATTGATTTTCCTTGTAATTAGGAGAAATAAAATAATATTATGAGTGAATAAATGAATAAAAAGAATACAAATAGTTTAATCATATGTCTCCCATTTTGTACTTGTTAAGATGACCTTTTAGACCCAAATGTAAGACTTTACTTTTAACCTTCTTGAAGTTCATCTTACTAGATGTAGTTCAATATTTTAGCCTGTTAAAATGTTTTTGAATCCTCACTCTGTCATTCAATGTGTTAGTTATACCTCTCTGCTTTGAGGAAATATTCAAATTTTATGAGTATGATGACTTGTCCACTTTCTACCCACTTCACCTCAAAATGTATGGTGTCCTTAGAAAGACTGCATACTGGACTATCTTGAGAATGCACAACTGTTTCTACTAACCTTCTCAACTTTTGCTGCAGCAAAAAATAATTTACTAGAATGATTTGAATAATTCTACCCAGTAGTATTAAATTGATTATTCAGGCCTATAGAGAAATTATTAGGGATAAACTTCAGAATTTCTCAACTCCAAAACAAGTGGTATATGTGTTCCCTGGGCTTTGAAAGACTCCTCCAGGATTGAAGAAAGAGAAAGCATACAAAGATTTGAGGTCTCCATATTAAAGCTTGGTATTATTAACTCTTGAAGGCAAAAGCCAGGTGTGGCCCTGCTCTCTGATCAAGCACTTGGGACCCGATATTTTGGCAGGATGACTGGCAAAGTACAACAACTTTAGTGAGAGGAAATTCTTAGTCTGCAGCTGCCCTATGAGGCTTATAACAAAAACTACCTGGAAAAAAAAAAGTGTTGATATTTCCCTTTGCAATGGCCAAATCAGTAAAGGCCCAGCAGGCTTTACAGGAGGCTGAAAGACCCTGTTGAATTGCATAAGAGCAGCAACATCTGTTGTGAGGTCTATTTTGTTTTCTTTAACTTTTCAATGAAACTTTTCTTCTTTGGCTTATGTTAACTGCATGATTTCCAACGGGGATTTGATTTCAGTGTAATAGGATCAAGGAGTGCCATGTAGAGATTTTTCCAAGTTTCCTGGTAGTGCCTTCAATTCAAGGGAATCCCATAGTACACCTGGGCCCTTAATGCCATAAGGAATTTCTGAAACAAAAGTACATATATAAATTTTGTAAAGTATTAAATGTCCATGAGTACATATATATATATATATATATATATATATATATATATCTTTTTTTTTTTTGCTTTTTGGAGGACAATTGGTAACTTGCCAAGGTCACATGGCTAGTTTGTGTGTGTGTGTGTGTGTGTGTGTGTGTGTGTGTGTGTGTGTGTGTGTTAAGTGTCTGAGGTCAGATCTGAACTCAGGTCCTCCTGACTCCAGGTCTGGTGTTCTACTCACTGCACCACCTAGCAGCCCCAAATGTATCTTTTCCTGTAGAAGTAAAGTTTCCTCCTCAGTATTTTTGTACAAGGTTATAAATGAAACTATAAATTATCAAATCCAGTGACTTGTATCTATCTATTTACTATGCCCAAGGAACATCTTTAGGATTGCGCATGGAGGCCCCTTTCAATAAATATAGTTTGAAATTGGTCACGATGATTAACTTAAAAATTCATTGTGCCTATGAAAGCATAAAAATGAAAGAAGGAGGGAAGGAAAGAAACAAGGAAGGAAGAGAGAGAAAAAGAAGAGAGGAAGGGATTTTGTATCTTTCATTTTTCTGCACATTTTTGTTTTTAAAAAGGCTTATGATTCCAGATCATGTTCACATAGACTAGCACCATAAAACAGTCACCAGCTGCATTGCCTTTGTATGTTCCACCTACTACTGATGAAAAAAAAAGTCAAAATCAGTCTAAAGGTCACCAACCAATTTGGTGGAAAAATCATAACTACTTTTTCTTGCTGTCATTCCTTTAGTCCTATTCACTACCAAAATAAGACAAATTGTCCTTTTCACATATTCAAGCCTTATACAAAATTAGCCAGGAAATATGAACACAGAGGTTTTGCAGTTGCATCTTAACCAAACTCCAAATCTAAATTCTGAATGAAGTCCACAAACTCAAAATAAAGAGTAGGAATTTCTGCTATAGAGATATCAGCATCCTACTTGGTCATCCATCATCCAAATTCAAGCCATTAGAAGAAGAAAAAGGTGCTACCTCTAAGACCTCAACCAGTTCAAAGTCCAAACTTAGGAGAAAGTTTGGGAGCACCCTACTGGAAAATCAACTGCCTGCTGCTAATTAGGCATCTCAGGCAATCCCCTAAGGAAAGCTTGCTAGCCAATTAAGCCTAATTGCTGAGAGCCAGAGCCTCAGGTGTCTAGTCCCCACTGCACTAACAGCAGTAGTTACAGAGCCTTCTAAATGCTTAGAGAAGGGTTTTAACCCCATGCTTCTCGAATCAATCATAGTGACACTCACCCTAATACAGAGGCATCTAGAGAGTAAGTTCCACCATCAGAACATTTGCCATATTAATTAGAATTGATTTCCAATTAATTCTCTTCTCTTAATTTCAGTGGTGTTGGTGTTTTCAAACCATGCTATTTATCCAAGTTCATGATGATTAAAAAAATGGTAGAGAAAAAATAGATTTTTTCAGGGAGAAAGAAGAAAATAGACATTACAAAACCCGTGGCAGTTTATTGCAGCAAAAACTCAAACTCATTATGTTTATTTTTAAAATTTATAAGAAGTTGTATGCATTTTCATATAAAAATTCTTCTAACATGCAAATGAAAAAATAACTACCAAATTATTGTGAGCACCCTTCTTGAAATATTGTGTGTGTGTGTGTGTGTGACAGACAGAGAGATGAGGGTAGGACTAAAAAGTTGAAGAAAAAATGTCAGTATGAATCTGTAGGAGGAATTTCCATAGGAGGGAGTTCCCCACACAGGTATAATCAAAGGTCCAGCCAAATACACATGCGTGTATGAATCAGATATATGCACACCATAAATGTGTGCATGTATGTATGTATATAAATTTGAAGTGTCTTCACAACATATGTATGTATTTAAATATGTATGTGTGCCTTCCTAGTAAACTATGCCATTTTACCAGTGTTCCTCATTCACATCTCAGAGAACTGAAAGGTTTGTCAAGACAGTCTACATTCCACAGTGAAATGAGTAAAACTGTAGAACTGTGTCTTGCTTGCTCCCTTTTCAAATTTAGTTTATAAATAAATGCCATTGGATCACACAATCGAAGATCTGGAGAGAAGGGACCTTAAAGGCCATACAGTTGAACCCTCTCATTTTACAGATGAGGAGTCACAATGCTTCCATGACAGCTTTCTGCCATTCTTGAAAAGAAACCTTTTTTACTTTGACATCCAATCCCCTTCTCAGATTTCACTATTTGCATTTAAAATGGACTTATGCTGAATTGTGTAGGTTTTCAAGGCTGCCTGTGAATAGGTATGCATCCAGGTTGAGCCAGTGTGAATAATTTCCATACTGCATTCATCAGTCTCAGAAACAAGAAGGTAAGATTTATAGGAAATTATTCGTAAGCAATTTTTAATGGAATTATTGATTTCCTCAATGTATATGAATTTCTTTTCTTCTCTTTTCAAGACTACAAGTTATCTGCAAAGAAATCCCTGAAACAAATTCAGTGGGGATGATTAAACAATCACTATCTTTCAAGAGAGATGTGTGTGCACACTGAGACAGGAAATGTTATCTGACAAGGAAAGAGATGTGTAGAGGGAAAGAGAAATTGAAAAGTAGGAGAAAAGGAGTAGGAAGACATTGTACAAGATATGAATATAAAAAGATTCTCGATCTGCAGTCCATAGATCCTAGAGGGTATATGGATAGATTTCAAGGGATCTGTGAACTTGGATGGGGGGAAATTTCATCTTTATTTCAACATAAGCATTTTCCTTTTAAATCCTATGTGTTTTATTTTCTACATATAATAGCACTATTCTGAGAAGGGGCCCATAGGCTTCAGTAGCTTAAATTTTAGTGAGGGATACAACATGATACATATAATCATATACATGATATATACAAAATTAAAACAAGCTGACTGTAAGGAGAGACACCAAAGAAACACCCCCCCCAAAAAAATAACCTCCTCCAGAATTTAAAACTTTCAGAGCCTCTTTGACTTCTTCTATCCTCCCTCTAAAATCCAGTGACACTGACCTACATCCTGTTCTGTACATATGCACATCTCATTTTCATGTCTCTGTTCTCCATTCACTGAATGAACTCTCCTTACCTCTACTTCTCAGAACACTGTTTTCCTTCAAAACTCGACTTGCTTTCTACATGGAGACTTTCTTCACTCCCCTAACTTACATATCTCTCCCCGACAGTCAACTTGTTTTCCTTTTTCCTTTTAATTTTTATTTATTTTATTTTTAATTTATGCAAAAAATAACAATGTGATTTTTAAAAAGATGATTACTCATGAAACTACAAATGCATTATGTACAACTTGCTATTCCTTTTAAATATATAATAAGTTTATGTACATTTACTTTTTTTCTTCACTCTCCTCCCATCCTAGAGATAGCTACCATCAGACACATAGAAATACATGTGTATACTGTACATGTATGTTTATGTGTTATGTAAAATCATTCTATATACTGTTCTGTTTATCAGTTCTTTCCCTGGATGCAGATAGCATCTTTATTCATATGTCCTTTGATATTTAGCATAATCAAAATTACTTATTCACTCAAAGTTTTCATTTTGACTCAGAATTTTCACTGGTGATACCCCCATGTCTGCAATGCCATCTCTCCTTGTCTCTGCTTTACAGATTCCATTACTTGCTCCAACTCTCAGCTAAGTTCCCATCATCTGCAAGATGTCTTTCCCATTCCTCTTTAATCTCAATACCCTCTTTCTGACATTATCCTCAACTTATGATGTATGCATCTTGTTTGTATGTAGTAGCTTGCAGAGTAGCTAAGTGGGAGAGTGGATAGAGCAAAGGATCTGGAGTCAGGAAGATCTAATTTCAAATCCAGTCTCAAACTTTTATTAGTCATGTGACACTGACAAGTCACCACATCCCTAGCCTACCTCAGCTTCCTCATCAGTAAAATGAGGATAACAGCAGTGCCCACTTCTCATGGTTGTTGTGAAAATAAAGCATGAATATATTTATAAAGCATTTTGCAAATCTTAGTGTTATATATAACATTAGTTATGACAATGATGTTGCTATTGTGACTGTTGTCTCCCCAGTTAGACTGTGGACTCCTTGAGACCAGGGACTATTTTTATGGTGGGAAGGTGATGTCTTTCTTTATATTCCCAGAGTTTAGCACAGTTTTTGAAATATACCAAGCATTTAATAAGTGCTAGTTGATTGCCTGCCTGACCAAAGCCCAAGGACGACATTAAGGCTGGATATATAAATTTAGGATGTTTATGCATAGAGATGGTAATTTAATGAAATCACCAAGTGAGAGAGTGTGCAGAGAGATAAAAGAAGCCTTGAGATACATCCTTGGGGTACCCCCACAGGCTGGACGTCTGACATGGATAATGAATTAGCAAAGGAAGTGGAAAAGTTCAGCTAGGGAAAGGAGGAGAATCAAGAGAGCATTGTCAGGAAAATCCAGATTGGAGAGCACCTATGAGAAGAATGTAGTTAATGGTGTCAAAAACTGTAGCATGATCAAGGAGGATGAGGCCAGAAAAGAGGTTATTTGATCAGCAAATTAAAAGACTTGTGATGATTTTGGAGGGAGCAGCTTCAGTAAGTAACAAGGCAAGGAGAGAATTAACAATAGAGAGGTAGAGAAATCAAGTATCAAGGAGAGGGCTTGCCTTGAAATCAGGAAGGTCAAGATTCAAAATCCTGGCACTGACAAATTAGTTGTATTGATAAGCATAATTCACTTAACCTCTCAATGCCCTGGGAAATTCTCTACAACAATAAGTTGCAGAAAATTTCAGATAGCCCATAATCCATGCCAGATCTGGGTCGCCCACTTCTATCCTCTTCATTCCACAGATGTCTGAAATGTTCTGGAAATCATTCCTGGTCTAGAACCACTGAAACATCAATTTCTGTCTCCTTTTCTGAACTCTTCCCAAGTCAATACTTTGATGGGCTCCTGCCTAGTATGAGGTAGGCTTCACAGGACACAATATGACCATTTGACATCATATTGGACCTACAGAGTTGTCTAGTCACTTGCCTTCCTTAACAAATTCTTCTCTCTGCCCAGCCTCGTTCCTCAATAGTTGTTAGCATTCTTCCACCTTCTCAATGACTTTGAATGCCCAACTGCCAAAGTACAAACCTTATCCCCTATCCCCAACTCTCTGCTCCTTCATCTTCATTCCCTTCAACTCTAACTTCTCTAGCGGTAACCACACTAGCATAACTAGGATGTAGCAGCCATCCTAGCAGCAAAGGTTCTTAGATCTGCTTTACTAGGAAAGACATATGTAAGGAGTCAACAAGCTTTTCTAATTACATTCACTAATTCAGGGGAAAAGTCAACACCTTGATCTTCAGAGAAAATACAATCAAAGAAATAAAGACCAACAGACAGGTCTCTGACTGCCTGAATCAACTATACACTTTACATACATACCTGCATCGAGAGAGCGTTTACATCTATCTCAGCAGTTGGGGAGCTCTGAACATATGGCCACTGAGAATGTCGACCAGGGAATCACAAGATCCTTCTCATAAGCAAGCCCCCAAAGCAAAATACCAACTCAGAAAAAATATGTACTTCTCAGAGTCAGAAGACATCACAAACCTCATGACTCAGTGCCTAATTAGAAATCAGCAAAAGGTTTGAAAGCCTTCCTACAACCAAACTTCCCTTAATGGGCTCCACCTGAGGCCTGTTAATGAGCAGGAGAAGATCTTACATCCCATTAATATTATACCTTCCAATAAAGAATTACAAATCTATCCACTATTTCCACTATGCTGTATAGAATGCCTGCTCCAATAATTAGGTTGTTTTCATCCTAATATTTTCCCTTTCCAACTTTCCCCCTCACTCACTGAGATAGAGGGTCTTTCCTGATGACACTGCATCTAGGGCCACCTTTTCTAATACTGATCACACTTTCAAACTTATTACCTAATTCCCTGGATTTGGTGAAGTCAGAATAATCCTAGTTCCCCATCACCATTTCCATACATTTCCTGGACCATTATCAGCAACCCCTTCTTTAAGGTTCACATTATTCAGATGTAGCACCCAATCCAGATACTGGTAGCCATTATACGCCAATGCCCAGGACATTCTCCTTCAGCAGTTCCCATGAATTTAATTATCATCACTAGGCTGATGATTCTCCAATTACTTATCCAGCCTCAATCTCTGCTGACTTTCAGTCTCTCATTCCCCACTGCCTATTGGACACCTTGCATTGAATGTTCTCTAGACATCTTAAATGCAACATGTCCAAAAGTGAACTTATTATTTCCCCCCAAAATCATCCTCTCTTCCTGACTTCCCTATCACTGTTGATGGTGCCAGCATCCTATCAGTCACCCATGCTTGGAACCTAGGTGTCATCCTCAACTTTTCACTCTCACAACTACCTTCAAATCCAATATGTTTCTAAGACCTTTTTGAACTTTATTTAAACTCAGGTCTTCCTGACTGCAGGCACAGCACTCTATCCACTGTAACATTTAGCTGCCCCAATCAAACGTATAGGAGCTGATAAGATCACCATGTGAGATAATATGAGATAAGAGAACCTTGGATGGAGCCTTATGAGGCATCCATGCTTAGATCACATGAACTGAAGATTCAGAAAAGGGGACTGAGATTTTACCTCTATGATATTTTTCATATATTCTCATTTCTTTCCTTTGACATTGCCCCCAACCTAATACAGACCTACGTCACATATACCTGTACTATTATAGTAGTCTACTACCTGCCTCAAGACTTCCCTGTCAATCCAACCTCCCCTCAGCTGTCAAAATGATTCTCCTAAAGTTCTGGTCTTGTTATTTCACTCTCCAGCTCAATAAACTCAAGTACCTCCTTTATCATCTCCATAATGAAGAATAAAATCCTGTGTTTGGGCCTTTATAACCTGTTCTCCTCCTTCCTTTCTAGTTTTCTTATACAACCACACACACACACACACATACACACAAACATCTATCTTCACTTGTCCTATTCAAATCCTTCCTTGCTGAACCCAGAAGGTGACTTATTCTCACCGTTTACCCTTTTCACTATTATTTACATGCTGCTAAACAGAGCTGGAGAAAGTCATGGAGAGATGCTGACTGAGTTCATTAAAAATTTATTCTTCATAATCTCAACTTGACCCTCATTACAGTAAGACAATATATCATCCTCTCTAATCAATTCCCTCTCTCACTCATTATAGTAATTATCACAAATTTCAGCCAGTAACAATAGCTCCCCCTAGAATGAAAGTATGCCAATACCAACAAACCCAGATCTTGGGCAATAACCTTTTTCAACCTCTTATTGGGAGGATAATTGTGCCCTAAACAGTTGAGTTTGAGATCTCTATAGGAATTCAATTTAAGATGCCCAAAATACAGTTGGTGACATATGGCTATAGCTCAGGAGAGATATTAGGATTAGATTTATAGATCTGTGAATCATCTACATTGCTGTTGATCAGTCATTTCATTTGAACTCAGGTCTTCCTTACTGTAGGCTCAACACTCTATCCATTGTACCACTTAGCTGCCCCAATTGAATCTATAGGAGCTGATACAATAGCCACATGAGATATCATAAGAAAGAGAAGAGAGTCATGGATAGAGCCTTATGAGGCATCCATGCTTAGATGGCATGACCTGATGGTCCAGAAAAGGGGACTGAAGAAGTATTGTCAGGCTGGTAGGATGACAACCAGACAGGGTACTGCTATAAAAATACGGAAAAGAGAGTGTCCAGGATAAGAAGGTGATTGGCAGTGTCAACAGCTTCAAAGAGACATGATGACAATGAAAAAGTCAAAAGATATGTCAATCAAGAGATCCTCAATAATTTTGGAAAGAGCATATTCATTTGAATTATGAGGTCATAAACCAGATTAAAGAGAATTTAGAAGAGATAGAGAGAAAAGGAAATGAAGGGACCTAGTGTAGGTGGTTCTCTTTGAGGTGTTTAGCCAAGAAGGGAAGCCAACTTATAGGATGATGGTTAGCAGAGATGGTAGTATCAAATGAAAGTTCTTAAAGATGGGAAAACAAGGGCATGCTTGTAGGTAACAGAAAAGAAACCAGTAGGTAGGAAACTACTGATGATTAGAAAGGATTCTGCAGGAGACTTTCCTATGCCATCTTTGCCCTCCCTCCCATTTTAGTGCCTGCCCTCTGAGATTACTGTAGATCTACTCTGTATATTTCATCTATGTAGTTATTTGAATGTTGTCTCCCTCAACAGAATGTGACCTCTTTGAGAGTAGGGATCATATTTTTTTTCCTTTTTTTTTCTATCCCTATAGCACAGTGGCTGGCATATAATAAGTGCTTAACAAACACTGACTGACAATCTGTATAAGTCCCCACTGAGTTTCTTAACAGAGATAAAATCCCAGGTCATGACCTCCCCATCTCTTTCTAATAATTATGATAAATAGCATTATAACTAACCTTTATGTGTCATTTTTATGGACTAGATCAGCATCAGCTCTGTAATTTTTTAGACTTAAAATTCCCTAAGAGCACTTAGAAGTTGAGTGACTTATTCAGGATCACAGTATGTTTCCTAGGTAGAACTTGAACCCAGATCTTTCTAACCCCAAGACTGGCTCTCTATCGACTTTGCCAAACTTTCATGTGAGATGCGTGTATTCTTTAGAGGTTTTTTAAGTTATTGCTAATTTGATATTTAAATTTTGGAAAGTAAATTGCTACTGTGGTTTTATAGAAATAATGAGTATGAGAAAAGACACCATCTTTATGTTATAACTCTGAAAAGAACATAAGTATATTTATAAGTGAGGATATGATCATTTCAAGCTCTGATCTAGCTGACTAATGGTCTAGCTGACATCTTTCAATGTAAGAACATAATAAAAGGAAATAAATATACATTAACATAATATAAGATAATTTATTATATATAAAGTCATATAAATGTAAAGTTGAAAGAACACTATTTTAGACTCTCAAAGTTTGAAGTTATCCTCTTAGGCTGAAACTCTTCTTTTATTTTTTTTTAAAGCAATTAGGGTTAAGTAACTTACCCAAGGTTATACAGCCATTTTTTTGTGTGTGGGTGTTAAATATCTGAGGCTGGACCCGATCCCAGGTCCTCCCAACTCTGGGGCCGGCCCCCTTACTCACTGAACCACCTAGTCACCCCTTCATACTCTTATTTTAAAGATGAAAAATACTATCAGAAAAGTAAAATGACTTTTTCTAAATCTTGTAGTTACTTAGGGGCAAATTTAAATCTAGAATTCTATACCCTTTCTTCTATTCATCCTTCTAATTAATTAACTTATTTAGATAATGCAAAAAAAAAACATGTTGAAATGGGAGAAGAGAAATAATTCATCTTTCCACCAAAAAAGATGGAAGTATAACTGGATAATCTCACAAATGATGCCATAACAAGAAGCAAAATTATCTACCTTCTGGTATTCCTGGTAGTAAGTTAATTGTTCTTGTATCTTTTTTTAAATAGATATTAAAGTATTTTTTTTCTTTAGAGGAGTAGAGAAGTCTGAAAACAAGTTTGTAAAAGATTATTAATGAATGAATCACAAGGAACAGAAATGAATCTCAATTAACTACAAAGCTATTCAATATTCAATCAACAAACATTTATTAAGTGATTGCTAAATGAAATAAGCTGCACTAGACAAAGAGCAGGATACAAAGAAAATGACTCTCTACCTTCACCATAGACCACTTTCTATATGCTCTATACTTCCTTGTCTTGCATATGACTCCTTTGTTCTATTTTCCCTTTTACCCACTCTTATTCTTGCTCTATATTTATTCATTTGGTGATCTCAGTAGTTCCCATGGATTCATTTATAATCTGTATGAAGACTACTCCCAAATTGTGTTTGCTTCTTTGTTGTTGTTATTTTGTATGTTTCTGCATGGGTGAGTGTGGATGGATGTGTGGGTATGTGTAGCACAAATACACTGAACTCACTCTTTCAACCCCAAAGAAAGGGACCTGGGGGATCAAATTCCCAGAGTTACTGACTATTTCTCCTCTCAGAGTTCAAGGTGTAAACAGGAGGTATAGGAGTTGTATATTTTCATGGCAAATAGAGGAGCTTAATAAATGTTTATTTACTTACCAACTAATGACTCCTCATACAGTACTTTACTCCAAATATCAATTATCAGTTAATATGTACCCAATATCAATGAACCAAATAATATCCCCAATGTCTATTAGCCAATTGACATCAATTAGTTTTTACAAAGAGATATTTACAGAAAAAGTATGAAAAAAGTACAAAAAAAAATACTCACTGAACTGGGTGTGCCCTTTCTTTTCTACATACTCATTCTCTGGGGAAAAGTGGACTCAAAACCTAAAGAGGTAACTACCAAACACTTCACACACACACACACACACACACACTTCTGGATTTGGCATATAGCCAATGAACAATCTCTCTCTTGCTTGTAGAATATGATGTCTCAGCTACCAGGTCAATTTATTTCTAGGCTGAGTCAAGTAAACCTTTCACTAGAATTGGCTCCTCACTTAACTCAACTGCTATGGCTACCAGAAGACTCTGATATGGACTGTTGTTGTTGGGCTTCTGGTCACTCTTCTGACCTTTTGAGTTCACAACTTGTAACATTCTCTATTGCATCATGAAAAGTCATTTGTCTAAAATCAGGGAGGAAAAAACCACAACAATAAAAAGAAATAGTACCACCATGTGTTCGTGCTTACATGCAGCTAGATTTCAGATGGAGAGGTTAGGACTTCAGCCTTCTTCATTCACCAATAGTTGCATATTGTCAAATATTATTAAAGGATGGTTAATATTTAGAAAAGAAAGTAGCATACTTGTTGAGTCAGCATATTTTTGCCAAAAATAAGTAATTAATCAAGTAAGTAATAATTTTATTAGGCATTTATATGTTCCAGGTTTTATAGTAGAACTGGGGATGGAAAGGTAAAAGTAAATAATTCCTGTCCTCAAGTTGTTTTCATTCCATATAAAGAGATTATATGTACATAATGAGAATATGTAAAATACATATAATATATGGTAATATAGGGTAACTTGTGAGGGAAGTACCTACCAGTGGCTAGGAAAATTAGAAAAGGTTTCATGTCACATGGTACTTGAACTGTTTTAATTTTTTAAAGGGATTCCAAGAGGCTGAGGTGAAGAAAATATATTCCTGGTATAGGAGATAACCAAAACAAAGAAATGGAAAGTGGATTTTGTGTGTGAAGAAAAGCAAGACTGTTTGAGTTGATCATGGTATCTGGGAAAGAAAGTAATGGTATTGTTGAATAGTATTGTTAAGACATGACATGAAGGGCTTCCAAAGTCAAATATAAGAGTTCAGATTTAATCTAGACTTCTTTCTCCAAAATTATCAAGGAGCCTTTTCACCCTAAATGATCACTCTTCCCCTTGGGCCCAATCCCAAAACCTATGTAATTGGGCCCAAGAAAATGTAAAGCAGTAACAGAGATCAGAACTATAGGAAGGAGTCAGGTTATGAGGGCTTTAAAAGTCAGAGGATATATTTGATCCTAGAAGTAATGGACCCACTGGAATTTATTGAAAATGGGGGATGAAGTGATACTTTTTTAGAAAGATCAATTTGACAGCTTAGTGGAGGATGGATTAGAGTGGAGCACAGTATTGGGAACACAGTAATTGCTTAATAAATACTTGAGTTGTTTATCCTACAGGCAATAAGGATCTATTGGAATTTTTTAACAAGAATATGACATGGTCAGAACTACTTTATAAGAAAACTCTTTTGATAAGTTTGCATAGGATAGACATGAGAGAAAAAAAAATTAAAGCAGAACCAATGAAAAATAGTTTAACTAGGGTGGTTTGCATGGGAGTAGAGAGAAGACAAATGTGAGAAATGTGGAGATTCAAATGACATGATTAATATCAAGCCATGCCAGTCTAGCATATATTCTTTTTCTTTTTTGACAGTGTTCCTATATTAGAGAAAAGCTAATAGAAATGGGGAAAGAGAACATTTAGAGTATTCACCAAAATTTAAGAAAAATATTTGATACAATTTCTCATAACCTTGAGAACAAAGTAGAAAAATTTGGAGTATATAAAAGTCCAGTTAGATTATATTTGCACTTGACTGGACAGATCCAAAGAGCATGAATTAAAATTTCCACATCAACTTAGAAGGTTTTTAGAAGTGAATAGCCTCAGGGATTTGTGTTTGGCCTTGTGCTTACTTAACATTTTTATCAGGCCTATGTGGTTTGCTCATCAAGTTTGAAAATGACATAAATAGGAATCATAGCTTGGCATTAAAAGGGCAGAACAGCATGGAGAGCTATTGTTAAAGTGACAGAAGTAAATTCAAATTTGGTATAGAAGAGAAAAAGGCCACTTTGGGAGGTAGTGGGCTCTCTTAAATCTCGCTGACCACAGATCCTGAGCTACCACTATATTCTTGCCAAGCTAATATGCACACTCACCCATCCCTCCTCCCCATCCCCTTGCCACCTCTTACTCTGGGAACAAGTCATCTAATCAATATACCATTATTTCTGGAAAGAGCATATCATTCAATTGTCCTGGACTTCCATTCAACATTCCTATAACTTTGCCCTTCCCTGGCCACCTCTACCTTATGTGTGTTATCTCTGTCTATCAGAATACAATTTCCTTCATGACAGAACCAGTCCTCCTTTGGTACTTATATCCTTAAAACTTAATATTGTGTCTTAGTATATAATAACCACTAATATTTTCCCCATTGGTGCATTATTAGAGAGTTTCAAGCAAAAATTAGATAACCACCTGCCAAGTATGTTGTAAAGGAGATTCATGTTCAATTAGAGGTTATACTCAGTAGTCCCTCCCAAATCTGTCTTCATAATTCTATGACTTATACATAATCTCATATCCTATTAGTATATAAACACAGATGTAGTCTACCTTCTTATAATGTATCAGGCTGCATTTTGGGGAATGGAGAAAAATTCTGATTTCTCACCAATAAGATAAATCCATTGTTGGCCCTGATCATGATATAGTAAGGGAGGATGGGAAATAAATCCAGGTTGTATTCTGGGACCAAAGAAATGAGCTCATTTATTTATCCAGGATGAATAAGATATAGGAATTAAGTAATAAGGGACAACCCCCTATATATGAGGTATGGTTGCAAGAGAAGCATTTGTTATCTGATTTCTGAGAAGATAAGTTAGGTAGGTACACAAATTTTAAACTAGACAACCCCTCCCTTTTCACTCTTCTTCCACATCTAAACTGAAGACTATGTATCCCAGACAGTGTGTTCACACTTTCCTCTTTGTTGCCCCATTAGGACCGAAAGACATCATTTCCCTAATTGCTACTTTTGAATGTCTTATTTGGTAGGTGTTATAAAACACACTTAAGAATGTGTCTGAAACTCAGCCCACCTAGTACAAACATTCCAAAGCAACACAAAAATTGCTAGGATTTCTTTCAGGTGAAAGCAGGTTAGCTATAGAAAAACAAAACAAAACAAAATCCAAATTGTGAATAAAATATATCAGGAAAATATACTGCTCTACTTTTCTTCTAAATAAGCAAAAACTCATTTAATAGAAGAAACTTTTCACAGAACTCTATTTAACCACACATTTTTGAATGAGTACGTCTGAAGTGCTTCAGCACCGTCTGGGTATGTCATCATTTTGAACTCATTTAGAATTCTGTGGAATAGCACAGATCATAATATATTCATTTGGTATCCATTTGGATGTCACATTTATTTCCATAGGTGTTCAATTGTAATTCAACATTACTGGGCACTCAGAAAAGGTGTTAGCCTTAATTTCTATAGTTGTCCTGCTGTTAGGATTCCCTCACTGAATCTAAATCAGCACATTTCCATGAACAATTTATTCTGGATCTGAGCTTTTTTATTTTAAAGATTTTTTTTCCCCTGATTATCACGTTTAAATGCAAATTCGTTGATATACTGTGGGACTGATAGAGGTGTGAGGGAATCTAATAAAATGCAATTTTCATGGGTAAGACATCTGAAAAACTTACTCGGGCTTGTGCTCTCTGATGAAGCATCTTGTTGTGTTTAAATAATGTGAATGTACCTTTCAGCTAATTTTCTCCCAGCGAAAGTCACCTGAGACCATTTTGTGCTTTAATACTTAGCAGATTCAGGCTTTCTGTAATTTCTCTCTATGCTTCTTATGAAGCAGCATTAATAAAAATTGTTTCTTCTTAACACATAATGCAGTTCTTGCAAAAATTTCTCAATAAATTTCTACTAACGAGACAAAATGTTTTAAAAATAGCATTTTACTTATTTTCACAATATCCCATGAAGTTTTATCCTCATTTTAAAGGTAAAGAAAAATCAGACAGACCTGATGATGTGATAAAGTTGTACAACTAGAAACAAATCTGATGCTCACCCTTGACCTTTCTATTCTTCAGAAGGGTAAATGTTTTCATTTGCCCTCCATTTTTTATATTCCATGTAATTTAAACTTATGGGAAAACAAGAACTAACCCATTGGTAAAATAGTAGTCAATAGCAAAAGCATTTTTGGTGTTGATCTGACAAAAAAAATACATACTATCTCAGATATGGATGTATGAATCAACTAATAATCATTAAGCATCTTTCATGATAAAATATTTTGCTTCGTATCTGTGAGAGCTTAGAATAGTTTGCTATGTAATCCAATGATAAAGTCTTCTTTTCCTTTCAGTTTTTAAATCTTTAACCAATATTTAATACAGGCCCTAATTTTTTCCCTAGGTCTCTCCAGGGAAGTTCTGCTTCAGTGAGTCACCATACCCTGGAGAGGACGGAGTTCTTAAAATGTGGTTTCCTTCCTACCTATCTGACTGATCCAAATCAGTCTTCTTTACTGAGTCAGCATCCATGAGTCATTCTCCTTACATTAAATATACCCTAGATCTACATTCTTTTTTTTTAGTCATATTATCAGTTCTCATAATGTCAACGAACATCTCAATGCAAGTGATAGCGATGATAATGATACGAAGATGGTAATAAAAATAATAATAGCTTGCATTTATATAGCTCCTACTTCATATCAGGCATTGTGCTAAGTACTTTACAAGTATCGACTCATTTGATTTTTACAACTCTGAAAGGTGCAATTGAGAAAATTGAGGCAGAGATTCCTACATCAATATGTCCTGTTCTTGTTTTTCACTCCAGTACTACAACCTCAATAAGCCTAAAATAATGATGATGATGCTAGATAGCAAAGGTCTGCAAAGCACTTTGAAATAAAGGCTGAAGTCTGCAAAGCACTTTACAAATATTATCTTATTTGATATAATATCCCTGAGAGAAAGATGCTATTATCTCCATTTTACAGATAAATATACTGGGGCAGACTGAGGTTAAGTGACCTGTCCAAGATCACATATCTAGTAAGTATATGAGGCAAGAGTTGAACCTAGGTTTTCCTAATTCCAGATCCAGGGTTCTGTCCATGATACTACCATCTGGCTCAGAATAAATCTCATTCTCTTTTCTCCTAAATCCAGGTCTCCTAATTTTCTATTTCTACATGGACAGAATACTCCACCTCTTTATTTCTCCCTTTTAACCACATTTCTCTTTAAAGACTCAGCTCCAAAACATCTTCCATCAAGAGACTTTAAAAAAAATATTATTTATCTTCCTTCTTTTCTCTCCCCCCCCAAATGATATTCATACTATATTTCTCTCCTTTTTACTTATTTATGAAAGCATTGTCATGTTGCATCCCTCCCCTTCCATAGTAGAATATAAACTCCCTTCGAATCCAGGCTCAGACACTTATTACCCACCCAGAAACACCTGGCCGTGTAACCTTGAGCAAGTTACTTAACCCCAATTGCTTAGGGACAGCCAAGTGGCTCAGAAAGTAAGAGCACTGGCTCCACTGTCAGAATGACCGGGGGATCAAATCTGGGCTCAGACACTTAGCACCACACCCAGAAATAACTGGCCCTGTAACCTTGAGCAAGTTACTTAACCCCAATTGCTTTTAAAAAAAAATGTAAACTCCTTGAGGGAAGAGGCTGTCTTACTTTTGTCTTTAAATCTCCAGTATAGTATTAATTAGGTTCACCCCACATAGCATATAATCAAGGATTGATTTAAATCTCCCTCAGTGAAGTTATAGCTCTAACATGTCCTTCCTAGCTGGAAAAATTCCAAGTATAGGTCCTGCAGATGAATTACTTGTCTGCACTCTGAGGACTACCTAACTAACTTCCAAGAAACTCATCACCAGAAAGTTGACAACCAGATGGTGAATTTTGTTTGGCTGCAGGACATCATGAAAATGGCCTACTAAGACACAGAGAGGTAGTAAACTTCATTGGCAGAGGGAGTACCCTCATGGATAAAATCACAGATGCTTGAAGTATTGGAATATCAGTAGGTAATTACTATGAGTTGAAAGATAGACAGAAATTGCATGAAAGACTGTGCAAGTTCAATTATGCTAATGATTTGATAAAGAGAGGGGGAACGGTTTCAATTAAACATTCAAAACCCATTTATTGTTTCATTTTGCCACCTGCATCCTTTGGATGCAATATTCCTCTGCTCTACCTGAATTTTGTTTATCTTATTTTTCAAGCCTACATTTCTATCATAATTTTTACATTTCAGTAATATTTTAAAGGTTCTTTTAAGTACCAACATATAATTGTTAATACTATTTGGAAATTTTCATTTTATCAGTCCTAGCTTAGGTTCTATATATATATATATATATATATATATATATATATATATATATATATATATATATATATATATAATTTTGCTTCAGGAATTTCCATGAAAATAAGCTACTGCTTAAAACCAGATGGAACAAAGAAAGAATATATATGTGTGTGTGTGTGTGTGTTTATACATGTGAATATATCTATATATACATGTGTATGTGTGTATATATATACACATCTGTGTGTATATATGATTTAACTCATTTAAAATATAAAATTTCTGCATAACTCAATAATGTAAATAGAAAGAATGATTTGACCTCATAATCAAGTAGTGCCCTAATAGTCATGGTCATCCAACATTAGATTTTCAAGTCTTTTAGAGTTTTATGGCCTTGGACAAAGATGTTACCATAAAGCAATGAAAATCTATCCTGTTGAGATTATAAAATGTAACAGGTCTAGCAAATTCTTTGCCTAATAAGATAAATGTATTGCCCTCTGGATTGAAGATAGCTGTCTAGAATAATTTCTTTTGAGAGGATTTCTAGTTCACCAGAGGTGGTAGACAAATGTTTAATCATCTATTCATTTCTTTTCTTTTTCTGACCTGTTTCCCAAAGAGAGAAGAAATGGTTGCTGAGCAACAGCATATACTTCAAATGAATATGCTTTGATCCTTTTAAAAAGTCCATAAGTTCATTGATGTAAACTACTCCCCACACTGATGCAAATTTCAACCTGTCTCCATTTCATGTTTCCATCAGTTTTGTGGGGATTTTTCAGCTGAAAAAACTCTGTACTTGGTGGCCCACCTTCGAATGATGACTTAGAGCTTTGCTAGGATGGTCCTCTGATGAGAAATAAGATGGGATTCAAAGCCTTCCCAATTTTATAGGAACTGTCAAAGTTTTCATTGTATCTTCACAGTCTTCAATAACCCAAGGTAACCTCCATGCCATGATAAGCCAGCAAAGTAGATTTTAGTCATGGCAAACGACAGAAATATTTTAAGCAAATATGCAGGTCATGACTTTGTATAATTACTTAAGATAGGCAACAGAAAACTAATGTCATTCAATGGGGTCACAGAGAGTCAGACATGACTGAAGAACAAAACTGGAGGTGGAGTGGGAGGAGGCTACATCTTCACCCTAATTCCTTTGCAGAAGTGGCTTTTTCAAGTTTATACAAGGAGCCACTGATGGCTGGTTGTGGCAACAACATGGTGAACTTTAACATTCTTGTGGTGTCAGCATTGTAGGATATCAAATGCATACATGAGATCAGTGGAGAGAAATAAACTCAATTATAAGTGGATAATCTGTACATCATTAATTAGCCAAAAAAGTATTTTTAAGATTTCAAGTCCATGAATTACACATTAATGCACTTTACATATTGAATTCTGAAGCACATTCATGCAAGCTTTTTTTTCATTTTCCATTAAAAAATAAATCCCAGTTGGTTGCATTTGCTTTTGTCAATACATTTTGCATTCCTTTCCTGTTGTTTTACATGTATTTCCCTACATTTTGTGCAATTCCTTTTTTAAAGTGAAAGAGTATCTAGCAAGCAAAGAAGGGCAGTGTCATGAAAGGATTAAACAACTATGAATTCATAATAAACAACAACAAATTTCTCCATCTGTATTTTGGGGAATAGAAGAATGCTGATGAACGAAAAAGCATTTAGGTGCCTGGATACAAATATCAGCAAACAAGACAGTCTTTTTTCCCCTCTCACAGGAGAACACAACCCACAATGAGTAATTTTAAGATGGGGAGGGGGACAAGGAAGATGAGGGGGATGTTTGGAATGTAGATGGCAGAGTTTCAAAGCATCCAGAACTTATATGGAGCTCTATCTTTTAAGAAAAAAAGGTGACAACTCTCCTATCAAAACCCACTAACCAAGTTTCCAGAGCAAAGGGGATAAGGAAGATGGAGAAGAGAAAGCAGCATAATTTGAAAATGGGCTTCTTCTGCCCACTGTTTCAGACAAGCATCTAAAATGAAATATAGCTTTAGCTAGTCTGTTCTAGAATTTAACACAAGATATCATGAGGTATTAGATTCAATAGCTGTTTTGTTTATTTTTAGATTTATTTATTCTTGATTTATTAAGTTGCTTCCAGCAATATTCTTGCTAGGAACTAAAAATAGATTAAGATGTTGGTCATACATGTTTGTTAGTATTGTCAAACTGATTTTATATTCTCATTCTTTTTATAATTTTATTTTTTGTTTTAAGAGATTATTCTCTGGATGACATGAAAGTGAAAAGGATATAATAAGAAATAAAGGTAATAGTAAAAATGTTGATCATGTAACTTTACTGTTCTAGTAACTGAATGAAGCCACTATATACATACATACATATAGATATACATACATCATGCACATACATGCACACATATTACTATTTGAAACAAATAAAGTTTTAAATTATTCAGCGGCTATTCTTTATTTGGGGGATTAAATATTAGCAAAAAACTATCTATGAATAGGTGATTTGATGCATCTTTATCACTAAGTTCTGATATTATTTTCAATTTTCTCTTTTCTAATTCACAGCATATTTATTAAAATACATGGAAAGAATTATCTCTTTAGACTCTATTACATTTGGATTTTCTCTAAAATTAGATAGAACCCATAATTTTATTTTTTGTCAATTTTAGGACATAAATTATACTTTCAGAATAATAATGTAAAAGAAAAATATAGTTGAGCTTAATACTTTACAGTTTATAACATACTCACTCACCTATCTTTGGAGCCTCAATGACCCTGTGAGGAATGTAGTACAAGTTTTATGTCCCTATTTTGCAGATAAGGAAACTGAGGCTCAGAGAGTTTTGTTTTGTTCCGAGTGTTTTATTCCAAGTCAGTTACAGAAGAAAATGAAAAAGTCATCAGTTACCCCCATGTTTTCTGATTTCAAATAAAGTGCTGTTTTGTCTATATCACAGCTACCTTTGGCTAAAATCTGATTTAAAATATTCTCCTAGTGATAATATGTGTCTACAAATCCTAGAATATTATAGGCTAAGAATTAAGACTATAAATAACACACTGGGAAAAACATATGGTGGGTGTAAACAGGCACAAAAACGTTACAGATGACAACCTGAAAAACAGAAACTGCATAAAATAATTACTGAAAATCTGCATAACTTGGAAAGGAGATAGACTGGTCATGTAACAAAAACAAAGAAGATGGATAGTCTGACTCAGAAAATGATGTGCCAAAGACAGAAAAAGTATAAGAAGAAAGCTTCTAGTGCTATGGATAAATCCTGTGTAGGGGATTAACTGGAAAATAATGAACAAAAATCACTCAGCCTGTGAAAGGAGGGCTATGGTTAAATCTGCTTTGCTAGAAGAAATATTCACATTAAGGGTTACTACGAGGACCTGTATCATTGATATAGGGTACTCTCAAAAGAGGATACCATCTTTACCTATCCAAGTCAGTCCTTCCTCTATAATTTATAGTCTAACAAAGAGTTACCCAGAAGACTGAAAGTGCGAATAACTTACCCAGACTCATTTGACTAAAATGTGTAGAGACAGCACTTGACCAGTTTCCCTGGGTCTGAGGCCAGTTATCTCTTCACCTATACTACAGTTGCTAACACACCTATGCCAAAGTAACAAATACATCAACCTAAAATCGAACTTTACTTAAGTTCTTCACTTAGACCTATGGAAAAGGATGAGAATGTTAGACCAGTCACAAGGGCTAAAAACTCGTAAAAGGAAGGCACCAGAAATACAAATATCTTTTGAAGTATAATTCTAATGAAGAATGCAAAAAATTTAATCCCTTAGGTAAATGAATGATTCTTATTTGTTGGGAGTAGAAAAAAAAAACTGCAAGAAATTTGGACTGCAAAGCAATGAAAGACAGAAAAGGGGATCCATGTTGGGAATCAACAAAAAACCTCCACTTGCTTAGACCTTGAAGAGAACTGCAACAATTATAAATTGCAGAGTCATGCATTGTGGGGAAACAACTGTGAAGCGTAGTGAAGACTCACAGTATCTACCAAGAATGGCGGGAAGCACAAGTCATAGGAAAAGTAACTGGGCATACAACCAGAGACACCATGGAGGACAGCACTGATGGGCAGAAGTCAGACTGTCACCTTCTAGAGCCCTACCTGAGCCATCCATAAGTGACTGAGATATTAGATAGACTTTGAAGATCAGTTACTTATTGCTGAACATTGTTATCTTCTATGGGCTCTCATCTCAGTCCCATCTATCTTATCGAACATCTATATGAATTTGTAAAGGAGTAAAACCTTGTGAACTGTGTGGTAGTAAGGGAAGTTAGTGACTGCAACCTTGTGAGTGAGGGGATGACATATTATAACTTCTTATATTACTCAAATAGGGTCAATGAGCCAAAAAACAAGAAGGAAGTCTCCAAAAGTATACTGGGGTCTCTTTAGTCAAGAAGGGGCCGTTAACAAAAAGGTTACATATGGCAATCTGTAAATATTACTAGTTTATCTAAATTGATCATTTTTCACACTTAAATTGTATTTTTCTCCTAAACCACTCCCTTTTCAATGATTTGTGCTTCTTCTGATGATAAGAGGAAGAAACTTTATATACATACAAAGCTTGTATCTCTTTTTTATCTTTTGGTTTTCCTT
Source organism: Petaurus breviceps papuanus (assembly GCF_028583685.1). NCBI lineage: Eukaryota > Metazoa > Chordata > Mammalia > Diprotodontia > Petauridae > Petaurus > Petaurus breviceps. The sequence continues at coordinate 15,046,654 of NW_027187372.1, forward strand.
ACAGGCAAAATATACATCAAATTTATGAACACCTGTATAGATTGGAAGCAAATAGTTATAAATAAGGAAAGAGCAGTCACAGGGAAAGAATTTGTGAATTATTCTTGAAAGAGATACCTGTTGAGTCTATGTTGGACTGACAAGGTAAACTTGGTATATTTCAAATTTTTTTTATCCTAAAGCAGAGTTTTATATGCTTTTAAGAGATAAGTTTTATCCTTAAACCAGAGGCATTTCCTGAATGGCAGCACATATATAATCAATGGTTTAAAACTGAACTTATAGATTCACTTAGACTAACTGCAGTTTTTAAGATTTGACAGTAATTATTCAGTAATGGTTTAAGGCTTGGGCATGTATAAATTCAGTTCATTACACTAAAGATACAAAGACAAAAACCAAAATACAGTTCTTGCCCTCAAAGAGCTTACATTCTGTTGGATGTTCAAGTCCCTTTGAAGCATCAAACTGATAATAAAACATTTAAATATAGAATAAGTTAAAATTAAAAGGCATTCATAGAATAGAAAAGTGACTCACATTGGAGTAGCTAGTAATAGATTAGTGTAGCAGCAAGCACCCCAGCATCCCCAGGGTGTCTGCCAACACAGGTTCTTAGATCTGCTTTGTTAAAGGAAAGCAACTCAAAATGGGTTAACAAGCTTACTTTAATCAGTCAAATATGTATCGTTTACCTAGTTCAGGGAAAAAAGTTCAGCACCCCAAACTTCAAAGTATACAGACAGAATTATAAAGTCAGAAACAGAGCAAGTAGACAGATTTCCAAACTGTCCAACCATTACATCCATACCAAACAACATCTGGGTTTCAAAGCTGGGGGGCTCTGGACAACGGCTTTCCATAGTTTCATCTGATCAAATCACAGAACACTTCTCAAAGTGAGCGCCCAAACAAAGCTACACATCAGGGCTTATATAGCCTTCTCCTGGCTCAGAGAACGTAACAACCTTATTGACTCACTGGCCAATCAAGAAGTATCTACTGAAAAACAAGCCTCCCACCCCAGGCTCCAGGTGCACTTTAGCCCAGGGGCAGGGAAGATCTTAAAAATTTGCATTCCCATTACAATTAGCTATAATCTTATTTCCAATGAATATTATTATATTATCCCTTCTCCTCCCTCCTCACCCCTAATGAACTCAAAATTTCAGTCAGAGTCCATTGCAAAATCCATATTACCAAGAATCAAGTTCCTTCCTCATGCACTGTAGGTCCTGAGGCTGGTTCTGTGTCACTTGACCTCCTCCATCTCTTTTGGGTCTGTGATTTCTCTTGCTATGAGACTTTCTCAACTGAAATCCCTTTCTCTGAGTCATATAGCTCCACAGTACTTTACATAGCTCTACCATAATTTCTTACAGTTCCTGGCTTGATTTTAGATTATTTTAATATTAGGGTCACTTCACTCTAGCTGGGACTCACATTCCTGATGGCCATAATACTTAGAAGCTTATCTCCTCCCCCTGTCTTCCTTTCTCCCAGCAACCTTTGCCCACTGCTTTTTCCCTTTTTATTTTCCATTCTTTTTTTTTTTTGCTTTTTGGAGGACAATTGGGGTTCAGTGACTAGCCCAAGATCACATGGCTAGGTTTTGTGTTAAGTGTCTGATGTCGAATTTGAACTCAGGTCCTCCTGACTCCAAGGCCGGTGCTCTATTCACTGCTCCACCTAGCCAGCCCCCATCCATTCATTTTTATGTTCAAGTACTCTAGAGCTTTTCTTCCTCTCATGTGGAAAAGGGGCAAAGTATTGTCCTCACAGGACATTGTCCTATTGCCCTATTTTTCTTCCTTATTAGCTATTATTGCATCACCTTTTTCACTTTTATTTTGATTCTGTTTTCTCTCCTTGCCCCTACATCTTTCCGGCATCCCTATTCTATCCAGGGCACTCATGATTTCAAAAAAACCACTCCAAGCATTCAAGCAGTCTAAGATTTGACTAGAGAAGAGAATTATATCTAATATTTTAATTATTTGCTTGAATGTAACTAAAGAATGTAGAATTTCAATATTAAAAAAAAAACACAACACACAGGAGTCTTGCCTTGCTAGGCCAGCCAAGGATGAATTTCTTAGCCTCTTTCTGCAGTTAAAAAGGAAAAATAAAAACAAATCTCCAAAGTCTTTCAATACTATGACAGACCAGAAACAACAAACCTGGCACAGAAGACAGGTTTTGCATTTTCAAGTTGGTGTTATCTGTCTCCTAAAGGTGGAAGGAATTCTCAGACTGTAAATTCTGAATCAATTTTTTTATTACTTGAACCAAAAATCTATCTTTTCTTGCCCTAGCATCAATTCCCTTTTGATTTACTTCTTTTCTTGCCCAATATTAGGGGAAGGTAGAGACACAAAAAGCATAGGGAAAATAGATGTTCAAAAACATATGAAAACTTTAAGTTGAAAGAACAATAAGCTACTCTTCTTTCCTTTATCAGTGGCATTCACATGGCTCGAGTAGTGAGGCAATTAAAATCTAAATTGGGACTTCAGCATTACATGGTATTATCCTCCTCTTCATACTAAAGTCTCTTGGATGCCTTATACTTGTTATTTTTTTTAAATCCTTGAAATCCTGGCATGGGGCTTTTCATTCACTGTCCTCTCTTTTCAGTTCCTAAACTCTATAATTGGTAAATATGGGAACATTAAAAAAAATTAGGTAGGCTGTCTTTCTTTTTTATATCAATAAACAATCCTATGCTAAAATCATTTTTGTTTCTAACTTTTATACCTTCCTTAAGCAACATGAAAATGATAGGAGTACTTGAATATATTATCTTTCCAAAAATTCATTCAATGACATTTTAAATCATCTGGGAATCGAAGACTAAAGAAAGAAAATGAAAAATAAGGTGCCAGAGTGGCAAGAGTAAGGCTGTGTTCTGAGGATGGAAGGAGGGTGTTGGCCAGGAAAATCTGTGCATGTACAGTCTTCTACCCATCCCAATAATGGCTGGTTGGGTATAGAAGCCTAAAGAAGTAGCATGAATTTGCCCATGCAAACTGAAAGGAAAACTTCAGAGAGTAGATTTTCTCAGCCCCAAAAAAGGACAGAAGTTGAAGCCCAGACATATTGCCTAAAGAAATAAAAGGCAGATTTAGATGGGTATGCTCATGTAGTCCTAGAAAGCAATTCATGGACAATATCCCTAAACCCATATTAAACAACATAGAAGGAAATCTGATCTCCTAGGATTCCACAGTATAGTCTGCAAGCCAGAGAAGGGGAATTTCCTGACCAGTGTAAGACTTCATAGTTGCCTTATGGATGATGCCGTGTTCCAGAGTTTCCCAAGTTGGAGAATTCATCAACTAGTTTGGAGAAAAGATCTCAAAGAGCGTCCTTCTTAGAGAAGGTAAAGAATCATCAACATGGGCCCCTGTGCAGAAAAGCAGTGTAAGGGGCCTCTGAGTTAAGCAATCGAAAGAAATGGATCTTGCCATGCTCCATTATTACAGTGAGTAATTCAGACAGTGGAGGCAAGAAGGAAGGGGTTATCACCTATGCAGCAATTCCAAAATAAATTAGTCTCATGATTTCCTTATAAGGAAAGTTTATGAGCCATTTCAATGCCTTATATATTTTCTGCATCTGTTTTCTGGCTCCCATGAATCCTTTGTATTGTATATATTTTCTGTGGCGTAAAATAAAGGTGGTCTTTTGCCCAATATACATTTATTGCCTTGAATTCTTTATAAGAACTGAGTTCTCTGTTAATCACATTTGGGGATAACTAGACATTAACTATAACTTAGCTATATTTGGAGAGATCATAGGGTAAACTCCAGGTGAACTTCTAGAAATCTAAAAGAGAAAATGGTACTTTGAGTTCTGTCCACAGGATTAGATTTGGCATAAGATCCCAGAACCTTTTGAATGGGTCTAGAAAACAGATTATGGTTATATTTTATATTTGTTTATCTATGGATGTTATTTCCTCAGAGTAGAATTGTTCTTTGAAGGCAGAAATTATTTCAATTTTATCTTTGAATCGTCAAAATCTAGCATAGAGTTTGGAATACATTAAGTTCTTAATAAATGTTTGGATTTGATTAGAGTCCTAACCTAGTTTGGGGTTGTTATTCCTTTTCCACATACAAACCATGAATACACAGTTCCCTTAATTTTATTCCCTTCCCTCCCTAAGAACTACTGACAAAATTTCTCAGAATTAAGTTTTAAAACATAACCAGTCTAACTTCACCTGACTTTTGTCGTTATGGAAATCTAAGCACGTTGTATCGCCTGGGGTTGGTCAGATTCCACCATCCCAGAAAGAAAGGTCTGCTGCCAATGTGACTATAGGATCATCTTGTGTTTATTATCTACCATGTAATCTGAACCCAAGGTGTGAGAGAAAGGTCATGGCTTCTTACCCCAGGCCCTGGTGGGATTGTCAATGAATTTCTAGAGACTTGGGGGTCTTAAATAGACATACTCATTGTAACTAGAGTCAGCACCCTAAACGCCAAATTATTCTTCTCTTCCTAGGTTTCTTCCTAGAAATTTCTTAAGAGAAATACCTAAAAGAGAATGGAACAGTTTATCTTGAAAAAAGATCTGGAAGAAAGATTAAGTGAATAGAGCCTGACTCAAAAGCAAGGGGAATACCTTTAACCTACTGAGGTCTGTAGCTATCCTTCTCCAGCAATCTTCTTAACAAAGTAGGGTTTGAAGTAAGTCAGTACAGTTTAATAACTTAAAGGCATTAAACCAAAAACCTCCCCAACTCTAGAACACATGAAATAATTTTACATGTATTTTCAGTGTCAGTGTTCCAATTTGATGTGTTCTTGATTTTGGTTTTACTTGTCTCTTCTATTAGGACTTTATTTTCAAAGTATCTGAGTCTTATCTATATTGTAAGAATGTAATTTCCTAAAGGACGATTCTCCTTGGCTTCTTTTGTATACTTTCTCTACTCTCTTCAGCAAAATATGTATAATCAATGAGCCATTCAGTGATCATTGAGTAATTAATACTGGAGCATCTGTCTATGGAAGCCCTGGTGTGGTAAAATCCCAACAGCCATCTTAATTTCTATCTATCTACCTACCTATCTATCTATCTATCTATCTATCTATCTATCTATCTATCTATCCGTCTATCTGTCTGTCTGTCTGTCTGTCTATCTATCTCTTTCTAGTTTCTTTCTATAATTTGTTTGAGATATAAATTTTTAAGAATATTTTGAGAGAGAAAATATTTATAAAATGTTTGAGATAAAATAAATTGCCCAATGTCATACATTCAGCACTAGTAATAGGTTAGAACTGAACCTAGATCTTTCTGAAACCAAATCTAGCTATCTATCCATTATACTCTATTATATAGATTAAATGAATTCTCTTGTCATTATTTCCCCTGAAGACAGTTTGAGAGAGCACTGGTGATAGGTAGTCTTGTTTAGGTAGAAAAAAGTGTGTGACATCTTGTATCTAAATGTCTTCACAGTAATCAATTCACATTTTATTAATTTTAATACTATTTCCCCTTTACATAGCCACTAAGAATGTAAAAATGGCATTTCAAAAGTGATAGAAGGCTTGTGTTGATGCCGGGAAAGGGCCTGGGTTCAAGTGTTACTTCTGACTCACATTAGCTCTATGCCATAGGCAAGTGACTTAACCTTTCAATGTTCCAGAAATCTCTTTGTTTCTAAAAGTGAAAGAGAAGGGACCTGTATTGGTAAGGGAAGTTTCCTCCTTTAGGAGTTCCCTATGCCAATAGATTCATAAATCTAATCCCTACAAGCAGCTTAGTCACACAGTGGATAGAGAGCTAGAACTGAAGACAGAAAGATGTGATTTTGAATATAGCCTCAGACACTTATTAGATGTGTGACCCTGGTCAAGTCACTTACCATCTTTCTGTCTCAATTTCCTTATGTATAAAATGGGGATAATAACAGTACCTTCTTACTAAGGCTGTTGTGGGAATAGAAGGAGATACTCTTTGATAAACTCGGGCCAATCTTATTAAGCCAGAAAGTCTTCAAATACCATCTCAGCATGGGACTGGACTTACTTATTAATCCCTTAATATGATTTAAATTTCTCCTTTTCCCTAATTTTGCTCACATTACAACTGAGCATTTAAGATAGATCTCAAACCTCCCAAGAAATACTCTCCCAGGCACACACATTCGGGCCTTTACACACACACGTGCACACACACACACATACACACCAGTCAATAAACCAATAAACATAGGATCAAAATGATTTTTCTAAGACATCAACCAAAAGTTTAAACTATCAAGTGATAGTTTAGATCAAGGCAAAGAAAATCATGAACATTTTCTGCTCAGAGAAAGAAAAGTTGACAAATCAAGTATTTATCCCCACCCACTGCTACCAATGAAAGTGAAAAATCTTTGACTTAAAAAAACCAACCATGATCTGAGTCACCTTTTCCTATCAATTTATTTTGTTCTGGCAGTGACAGCCTTTTTAAGTCCAAGTCTGTTTGTTGACATTGTCTTATCTTACTGCGACAATTTCTTCATTAGTGCAGTAAGCAGAAGCATCTTACTTCTGTGGTATCTACTTTTGAAGACCCCTTGATAGTAATGAGCTCATTCTTTGCTATAAAAGCAATGAATTGTAGCTTATTGTGGAGGTTTTTGTATGTTTAAGCTGTTACCACGGTAGAAACTAAAGCACTTATTGACAAATCTGAATATGCAATACCAAATTCTGATTAGTTTCTAAAAATAAATGTAGAAAAGAGTTTGTGAATACAATCTTTTGTGAACCAGAATTGATTTGTTGTATTTATTGTTGGTTTGAAATTATCTATTAATTCTATAGCATGGGAACAGATAAAAGAGGAAATCAAGAGGAAACAAAGCAGATCAGAAATAAACAACCCTGAAATGATGAGTGGAAAATAATGTACTGCCATAATACTGACGTATACATTTGAACTATCTCCTAACCTCTGCCTCCAGTCTCTTCTCTCTTCAATAAACACTACAGATCACTCAAGATTAATCTTCCTAATATATAGGGTGCTCCAAAAGACTTAATGCCATTTTGTCTTGTTAAAACTTAATATAATCCTAAGGTCTATAAAACTCTGTCACTCCCTTGCTTAAAAAAAACAAACTTTCTGTGGATTCTATTGTCTGCCCGCCCCCAAAATAAATAAATATAAAATCTTTAAATCCAACCCAACTCTCAAGATTTATATCTCTTAGTATATTCTATCCTATAGCCAAACTGGTCTATTCAGGGGTCTCTAAATCTTCTCTTAACTTCCCCCTCCCACCCTCTCCCCCCCATATAGCCTTTACTCAAAAAGTTTGTTCCATTGGGAATGACCTTTTTTTCTCTCATTTCCACCTGTGAAAATACTAGCCATCAATAAAATCCCAGCTCAAGTACTACCTCCTTCACCAAACACTCTAGCCTGAAGTAAGCTTATCTTCTTATTTCTTCTCACTGCACTTTGTGCATCTCCTAGACCACTTATCAAAATCTGCCTTTAATTATAATCATTTCTGCCCACTGCTTGATCCCTCTCACAGGGATTGTACACTTCTCAAAAGCAGGAACAATACCTTTTTCTTATGTGTGTAGCCTGAATTATCCACCCAACCCCCATAAGCATAGCAGTAGGTCAGCTACATCCAGTTTCAAAATACAGTTGTAGTATCTTTCCATTCAAATTCATAGTTCTGAGTCCTCTAAAATGCATATCTTTATAAAAGACCAAGCCAGATAACTCAAAGATATTAACTCAAAGTAAACACATTATGTTAAAAATAGAATGTTCTTGAATTAAAAAGAAATGTATTGAATCAGGTATTAAATATTTTTGTCCCATTCACAAATAGCTACTATCTCCATAAGTCTTCTGAAAGCTTCATTTGACTCCCCACTGTAGTCCACTCAGTTCATTCTTAGAAAGAATAAGGGAAATTAATCATATTGGCAGTGTTTGGAACACTAATCTCATTTTTTTGCATTATAATCTGGTATGTGCTGACCTCTTTTGCACTTGATTCTCTTTTGCTGCCTATATTAGTGCATCGTAAAGGGGTGGCTTCGCTTTTTTTTTTCTTATATCTCTCAGTTCTCTCATTACAGTCTATCTCACATAAATCCCCAGTCTTTAAACTTACACATATGTCTAACTAATCAAGTTACAAGATGATATGACCACGTTGCAGAACCCATGCACACATTGGTGTGAGTTGTACAACTAACTAGGTCCTGATTAGTACAATGACGCCCATGAAGTGAAGTGGTTGCTTTATTCAAATCCATGTTGCATATTTCCATTGGGCTGAAGTTATTTTCCATATTTTACATAATAATAATAATAGTACAAATTCAAACATATGTAACCACTTTTTAACTATTAACTATTAACTGTTTAACTAATATATAGTTAACTATAGGGACCTAGTTATACTCCAAACATAATTTTGTCCAGTGATCAATATTTTCTTGTTCTGAAGCATTGTTGGGAAATGAGGTCCATGTAAGACATTCCCCACATGTAAATCTACCATAATACACATCACAATACCTTTGACATAGTAGACAAGATGATTTTTAATTGATTTTGAGAAAGATTATATTGAGAGATTTTCAGTAGCTCGGTGCCTTAAAGTTTGGGGGTTTTTTTAACATACAAAAAGAATGAAGCTAGGGGCAGCTAGATCGCACAGTAAATAGTGCACTGCCCCTGGAGTCAGGAGGACCTGGATTCAAATCCAGACTCAGACACTTGACAAATTTACTAGCTGTGTGGCCTTGGTCAAGTCACTTAACCCCAATCACCTTGCCTTCCCCTTTCCAAAAAAGAAAAAAAAAAACAATGAAGTTTTTATTAAAGGATACGTACAACTTTACAAATGTAAAGAACAAATGAAACACATTTCCTATGTCTGACAAAGAATGACTTCTTTTATACCTAGACTTTCACATCTCTTGCAGAGAGGAATGGTGATGTTTCATTGCCAGTCCTCTGAATTAAAGATTGGTTACTTCACCAAAGTTCTGATTCCTTTTGATATTCTTTTTCTTTACATTATTGCAGTCATTGCATAAATTATTTTCTGGATTATAACTACTTTGCTTTTCATCAGTTCCTACGAGCCTTACATATTTTCGTAAATTATTCATTTTTTTCATTATGACAAGGCAACATTCCATTACATTCAAATGCCCCAATTTCTTCAGTCACTACTCAACCAAAGGGAACCCACTGTGCATACAACTGTCTGTTATTCATTCATCAAATATTATGTACCTATTATTGCCAGATCTGATGCTGAATCCTGCTTCCTGGGTATTGTGATATAAAGACAAAAATGAAATAGTCTTTGCCCTCAGGGGTTTTATATCCTATTGGTGAGTGGGGGAAGCCACATTTACATAACACATTAAATTTAAACTCTCATACAATACATCTCCAGGGGAACACTAGTAACTGGAAGAATCAGAACAGACTTCCTGCAGTAAGGAGCATTTGAGCTGAAGTCAGAATTCTCTGAAGCAGAGGTGAGAAAGATGTGTATTCTAAAGATGGTAGATGGTGTGTACAAAGGCAGAGAGATGGGACATCAACTATCATGAACAGATATTGTCAAATATGACAGTTCGATTAAAACAGTGAGTGTATAAGCACAGTAAGGTGTGATAAGCCTAAAGAGGTAGACTAGAGACAGTTTGTGAAGAGTTTGTAATCTCTTCTATTAACAAGATTTTAGGAGTGTGAATTTGACTATAATGTGGAGAATGGAAAATAAGAGACAAATTAAGAGACCAGTGTAAGAGAGGGCAATGATAAGGGTCTGGACTAAGGAGTTAGCTGTGTGAGTGGAGAGGTGACAGATGCAAGATAAGCTGTGGCAATAGAACTGATAAGACTTGTCAGCTGATTGAATATGAGGAATAAGGAACTGTAAAATATAACTATAAAATTTTTGTACATATGCCTTTAACATTGATCTCCTTAGTATATATGGCCAATAATATTATCATGGGGTTAAGAGAATGTGGAGGCTTTTCTGATATAGCTCCAAATTGTTTTCTAGAATGGTTAGATTAATTCACAGCTTCACAGTGTGAATTAGTATGCCCCATCTTTCCAAAACCTACCCAACAATTATCACATCCATCTTTTGTCATCTTTGCCAATAATATGACATGAAACTTTTCTCCTATAGTAGTGATTTGAAGTATATTTCATGTAGTTATTTATAGTTAACATGCTTGCTTATTTTTTAAACCTGCTTGTTCATATCATTTGTCTGGCAAATGGCTCTTAATCTAAAACAAAATAAATGTTTGTGTCAATTCCCTGTATTTATTAGATACCAGAACTTTATCAGAGTTCATTCCTGTGAAGATTTCTCACTCCCCACTGATTCTCTTTTGATTCTAGATACATTGATTTTTGTCTGTACAAAAGATTTTCCCTTAAAGTTTTCTTTAGAATCAAAGCTTTAAGTTGGAAATAGACCTCAAAGATGATCTAGTCCGATTCCTTCATTTTACATATAAAGAAAGAAAAGTGTAAAGAGGTTAAGTAATTTGCATAGGATTACATAAGTAATAATTAACAGAACCAGAATTTGTTCTCAGATCCAGTGACCTCAAATCCATTACTCATTGTCTGGGATAAAATTCAAATAATACTCTCATTTTTATACTGTCTATTCCACTTTCCAGAAAAAAATCTAATAAATAACTGATAATGAAATTTTACTACAGATATGTTGGGGCAGAGAGACTTTCTTAACATGTCTAAAGTGATCCAAAGTAGGAATGTCTACTCCACCTAAACTTAATGTCAATTGTGACCCAGTTTCCTTCTGATTTAAAAAAAAATAAAAACAAAAACAAAATAGTGTTGTTTGATGAGAAGAAAGTTATTTGACAAATGACATCTATAAGTGCAACCTTATTACCTCTTGATGTCAAAAGTTGCATCCCCCTTCCTCATGGGGATGCATCTCCAATTTTCTGATGGAAGTGAATGAGAAAGTGATTTAATTTACATAAATTCATGTTACAACAGACTTTTCAGGAACATAAATATCTTATAAGGTAATATAGTCCTGGTCGATATTCATTGAATTGAAGGGAAGAATGAACAACAGTTCAGTGATGTTCCTTTTTAAAGATATGCTATTTGTTAGAGAAATCATTAACTAATCAAAATATTGATAAAATTATTATTTAGATCTTTATCAAGAAGTATGAAACAATTCCTAGTCTTACAGATCTTAGAAGTGTTGGGAGGAGAAGACTTACATATATCAAGCAACTAAGAATAAGATAATATATGATAAAATATTAAATTGTGTGTCACAAAAAAAACAGTTGGAATTCATAGGATCAAAGGATCAGTATGTATATGATTATCAGAGAAAGATTGATGGAGCAGGTAGGATAAAAGGACTATGAGATTTGGGCATACAGAAAGGGGGAGAGTAAGAATAAACAAGCCCATTTATGTAGAAAATTCCATAGTGTTGCAGTACATTCTCCCTATTTTCTGAGTTACCCCTCCTTCTACTCTTGGGTTGAATCCTACAGAATTGCCCCAGGTTTAAAGTAGTCTGGGTTCATACTCCTAAAACTATAGATCACAGGCTCCCAAAGCTATGTTTACCTCTAATAGACAGCTAGTTGACACAATGGCTCAAGGCAAAGGAATTTACTGAAATGGCATAGCATGGACAGTAGTAACAAAATATCTCCTCAATAAATCTGAGGTGCACTCTCTTACAAGAACACAGCATGGATGAAAAGAAAGGGCACATACAGAATACTGGAGTAGAGAGGTACGCAAGTAGGAAAGATATGTGATAAAGGCGGGTCATAATACGAGTCTGTTTCTATCCTCAACTTCACGTAATTCCACATGTGGATTCTTTGTGGTACTTCTCTAACAAGCATAAGTTCTACTGGGAAATTCGCTCTGCTACAATGCATAATTATGGCTTGTGAGCAGAGGATAGAAAAGTCCTTCCTTCCCTTACAGAAAATGAGAAGAGTATCACGAAAAAAAAGCAAAGGATGATTACCTCTCAAACCTGTGTTCTCATATTAGCTGCCAGAGATGACTCTTAATCAAATTATGTTGTTCTAATGAAGTTTATAATCAGTTACAATCATAAACTAGTACTAGTATAAGGCATATAGATAATAGATTATAAAAGAGCAAGGACTAATTGATCAATGACCAGATAGACTAACAATAACATCCCAGGTGAAACTGGGGAAACAATTATACATGTAGGTGTGACTCTGCACTCGCTTTTCCGGAGTGAGGCTTGCTGCATTCTGAAGAGGGTTTTGGTGTACTCCTGAGACAAGGAGTGGTGTCTCTTCTCGAATCCTAGTGGTTCAAATTCTTTTTCTAGTGTGTTTTACACACACACACACACACACACACACACACACACTTAGCCACTAGTGATTAATTAGCATGCCCATTCCATTTAACCAATTTACATCAATCAGCTTTGACAAAGGGATATTTACTAGGAATATACAGTAAAGGCAACAGTCACTTATTATATAAGAAGAAGAGAAGTAAAAAATGCTGCTGCCCAATAGTTGGGGCACATTCTCCCTTACAGTACTTTGGCCCCTGGGGAGATTGTAGGTAGACAATATGATTTCTACATAGCATTCACCCATCAAGTTCATTTCTAAATGCAGCATGGCTATTGGATAGGTAAATCTTCATTTCTGCTACTGTTAGCCTGGACTAGGCTGGTCAAATTGTTCCAGATTTTGCTTTTCATTATCTGGATCCTGGGAAATCCCAGCATGAACTCTAGCTTCTGGACTTCTGGTAACTTCTTCTATTGACTTTTCAAAACGCACACAATTGAAGTCATAGGAATCTCCAATAATCTTCATCCAAAAACACAGAAATAGAAATAACTGGCAGGGGGCAGGAAAGGGAAGGAGGCCAGAGTCAAGATGGCAGAGTAGAAGCAGGAACTTGCTTGAGCTTGTTGCCAATTACCTCACATACCTGTAAAAAATTACTCTAAACAAATTTTAGGCTACAGAACCCACAAAATGACAGAATGAAATATATCTCCAGCTAAGGACAACCTGGCAAACTAACATGAAAGGTCTATCACACTGAGCTGGGAATGAAGCACAGCCCAGTGAGGGCCATCCCAGCACAGACTTGTAGCACAGACTGGTCAGAGCAGACCTCAGGGTACTGAATCACTGGCAGCTATGGCAGTTTCCAGACTTCTCAACCCATAAACAACCAAAAGAAAGTAAAAGATCAGTGGGGAAACTCTGTTGCAACTGGGTGAGAGAAGAGCATGGTCCGGCCCCTGTCCTTGGGGCAGCAAAAGTGGCAGCTGCTTCCAGAGCTTCAGGTCCACAGATGGTAGGGGGACCAAGTGGTCAACAAGAGGGCATTTGCAGGAATCTCTCTGCTGGCGCTAAGGCAGGATTCTCTTACTTTGCCCTATTTGGATCTGGGTCACAGTCTTGGGTAGCAGTCCTGGGGTGAGAAGCACTGGTGTGGCAGATCTTGTTGAGGCTATGGAGAGGAAGTCCTCCTCATAATTCTGAGGCAGGTGCCTAGAAGAACCTCTGACAGAAGATTCACAAAACCCCAGAAATTTGAGACACAGCACTCTCCACTCTGGAAGCAGAGTTCTACCATGGCAAAGACCTCAAAAGTCAAGTATTTGCCTGGCAAGATGAGCAAACAGAGGAAGAGAAATCAGGTCATAGAATCCTTTTTTTATGACACAGAGAATCAAACTATAGAACCAGAAGAAGACAACAAAGTCAAAACTCCTGCATCAAAAGCCTCCAAGAAAGATATGAATTAGACACAGGCCATGGAGGAGCTCAAGAAGTATTTTGAAAATCAAGAGAAACAGAGGAAAAGTTGGTAAGAGAAATGAGTGTTGCAAGAAAATCATGAAAAATGAGTCAATGGCTTGCTAAAGGAGACTCAAAAAGTACTGAGGAAAAAGAAATAGAAATAACTACCAAGCTAGGTGTTCATGGCTTTATTCTGGGTCTAGGTAAGAGAAGCCCTCAGCAGCTCATTTTCCTTCTCTGATGCCAATCTGGTCAAAAAGAAGCAGTCAAAAGACTTGTCCTCACTGAATCATATCAATTCTAGCTTAACCACCCACCTAAAAGTTTCCTTTTTATCACTTGATTAGAAGACCATTAGCACCAGAATATCTACATGTGCCCCATAGTACATCATCAAGCTCTACAGAATCAACTCCCTTCCACTTGGGAGTTTATATCAAATCTCATTTAGTAAAATTAAACTATCTGGTCCATTGCTTAAAGACTACTTTCTTGCCATATTTTAAAAATCAGAACATTTGCCTTACTCAAATTCTATGATATCTCTTCCCTCTTCCAGTGTTCAAAGAACACTGACAGTACCTTACAAGTTACATCTGACAAATAGGGAATGCTGAAGAGCAAATGAGAATGGCTAGGTGGTGCAGTGGATAGAACACTAGGCCTGGAGTCAGCAAGATCTGGGTTTAAGTCTGACCTCAGAAACTTACGAGCTGTGTGACCCTGGGCAAGTCATTTAATCCTGTTTGCCTCAGTTTCCTGATCTGTAAAATGAGCTGGAGAAGAAAATGGCAAACCACTCCAATATTTTTCCTAAGAAAACTTCAAATGGGGTCAGGATGAGTCAGACACAACTGAACAAGCATGAGCAAATCACTTGTCAGATATGGCTACAATATAGAGGCAATTGTGATTTGACATTAGAGGTCTTACTCTCAAATCTAGCTCTGCTAATTTTTACCTGGGTGACTTTGGTCAAGTCACTTTATCTCTCTGGGCCTCATTTATCTAATCTGCACAGGGTAGCAGTTAGATTAGAAGTAACTAAAGTCTCTTCTGCTCAAAATACAAAGATCCTCATAAAAAAGGAAACAGAATCCACATATACAAAAATATCTATAGCAGCTCTTTTTGTGGTGACAAAGAATTGGAAATTGAGGGGATGCCCATCAATTGGGGACTGGCTGAACAAGTTGTGGTATATGAATGTAATGGAAAAACCTGGAAAGAGCTACATGAACTGATGCTGAGTGAAGTGAACAGAACTAAAAAAACATTGTGTACAGTAACAGCAACACTGTGCAATGATCAACTCTGATAGACCGATCTTCTCAGCAATGCAATGATCTAAGACAATTCCAAAAGACCCATGATGGAAAATGCTATCCACATTCAGAGAAAAAACTATGGAGTCTGAAAACAGAATGAGGCATATTGTTTTCTCTTCTTTTTTTTCTTTCTTATGTTTTTTTTTTTCCTTTTGTTCAGATTCTTCTTTCCCAACATGACTGTGGAAGTATGTTTAATATGACTGTACATGTATAGCCTATATCAGATTGCACAATGTCTTAGGGAGGGGAAAGAAGGAGAAAAAAAATTGGAAGTCATAAGCTTATAAAAGTAAATGTTGAAAACTGTCTTCACATGTAATTAGAAAAAAATAAAATACTAAAAAAAACTATGTCCTAAAGTCAGAGGAAAAAAAACAATTGGAAGATTTACCAGGTCAAGGCAAGCTTGCACAACATTAAGGTAAGAGGGAAGGTAACCAATGGAAAGGAAAAGCCTGAGGATACTTAAGAAAGGAGGGCTAAGTATAAAAATACATTTAATAGCAAAAAGTATATAAAAAGCCTATCTCTTTAATTTGAAAGGAAGATCATAGGAGTTTGGACATTAGATAAAAGGCAATTGTTGCAACAGAAAATCTTGACCTTGACTGACCTTGGTCGGACTTTTTAGGTTAAATATAAAAGGACCTACTAACCAAGTTGTGGAAGAACCCAGGCAAGTTGAAGAGGCAGACCTTCGTGCCTATGAAAGGTCAACAATGAAGGTGGAAGGACATTTATTGACCATGTTATAAGAGAACACACACAGCAAGGAGTAGCAAACAAGGTACTGAGATTAAACAAGGACAAATTCAGACACAGTCAGATGAAAAAAAAAAATTAACCAGAAGAAGCAGCTTCAAGGAGTGTCACTTCTTAAGAGGAAAAAAAGTGTCAGCTATGGTCTCCTTAGAGGACCTGAAGTTAAGAGCCTAGAGGAGAGCTAAGGAAAACTCACGAGGCCTCTACAAAAAAACAAAAATTCTTCCATGAACTAAGTTATGAGTAACCCTTTGTTATATATTTCTCACTACCTTTATACTTTGTTTGAACCACTACCCCAGGAACCTTGTTTGTATAAGGAAAAACATGTCATTGATTTGAGGGCAATGTTTTATACAAATTCTTCTCATTATACAACTTCAGTAAATACCTTTTGTCAAATCAAATTGAAGCTACTGGCTGATAAGCAATGGGAAGCACACAAGGGAGGACTCACAAACAATAGTAGTAGAAAAACTGCCCATTGTCATTATACCTAGAACCTCTAGATTAGTAATAGACCTCAGAGGACCCCAACCTGTAAGTTAGACAGTAGTTAGAGATGGCATGCTAATAACAATGTTAAAAAATACATGAAACTTTTTTAAGGGAATAGTTTAGACTCATGAATGGAACTGTATAATTTGCTAAAACAATATGTGCTCTTCTCTTCCTCTTGTTCAATTCTGGTCCCAGCTCATTGACCATTCCCAGTGTCTGTCCCTGGGACATTTTATATATCTTAAATTAACATTTAGAAAAGATTATGACCCTGATAATAAGTGCTTATGTTACTAAAGTGATAGATTAAATAAAATGCTAAATAGGATTACCTGTGCAGGACAACTAAAATGGAGGATCTGATTTCTATCATTACAAACATCTTAAAATAGAAGCTCAGAACAGGCTATATATATATATATATATATATATATATATATATATATATATATATTTTTGCTTTTTGGAGGGCAATTGGGGTTAAATGACGTGCCCAAGGTCTCATGGCTAGTTTTTGTGTTAAATGTCTGAGGCCAGATTTGAACTCGGGTACTCCTGACTCCAGGGCCGGTGCTCTATTCACTGCGTCACCTAGCCACCCCAGAACAGGCTATTTTTTACCCAAAAATCACAACTAAAAAAACAAAAATGATCTTGCAATCAGAGAAGATCAAATGTTGATTTAACCTTTAATAAGGTGATATTCTGCCTAAAAGTGTGTATAAAGGGCCCAAAGGATCAATGTATCCAAACTGATGGTGGGATCACTTTAAATCAGACCTTCACAACTTGGCAGAAGGCAGGGACCAAAATTAAAATGGTCTAAACTTCTTCTGGCAGCAGATAGGTTTTTAGTAGCTCACTTTTCAAGTAAAGATAATTAGAGACAGATTAAAGATGGTCAGTTGCCATGAATCATGTGACAATCAGGAGAGAGTGTTTAGTGGTAGGCTGCCCAAAATGCTCAGGCAGGCTGCAATTGGCTTAAAGGCTGTATGTTGCGAAGGTCTACTTAAACAATGAACAAACAATAAATAAATACATTTAATTATCATTATTATTAGCAGGAAATTAAAATGTAATTGAAAGTCACTAAGGTATCATGTGTCCTTTCCTGTGTCCTTATGAATTTTGAACAGATAGATTACTTCCCCTTCAACATCTCATTTTAGCTTTGTGCTTTTCAGTTCCCATATCAAGAAAACATCATGTATCAGTGACTTCAGGTTTCCACCCAATTACAAATCCTACCTCTATGCTCTCAGAATGATTTTCAGCAAGACACTTCAACACTTTTCAGCTCTGAAGATTCTGAAAAGATATTCGATTCCCCTAATGGCACAATATCTATCTACCCCCTGTTAAGGTGGTTATTTTTCAGTGTGCCCTTCAAAAAAAATAACACAAGAAAATTAGGATGTCAGAGAAAGAAATATATTTTAATATGACAGAATAGTATAGCTATGCATGTCAAAACCATTATTTTTTTCCCAGAGCCTTTCGAATTCCTACAGGACAGTTTTGACAGGGATTTAAATGTTGATGGCATAAACAATGTTTCTTCTCAATTCATTAAAAGAGGTCTGAGGGAGAAGGGGAGAACATCTGCATGCCACTGAACCATTCAATGACTCTTTAGCACAATTCCAGAACCTGGGCATTCTTATTTATTTCCTCTGTAGGTTATCAGGAAATATGAGAAATTCAAAAGCAAAACAATAAGGAATACTGATAGGATTTCTTTTTTCTAAATATACTGGGTTTCTATGTGTGTGTGTATGTATGTATGTGTGTGTTCATATATATGATTGATTGAATCTGACTTTTTAGTAAAATCGCTTAAATTCAAATTCTATTAATTTAGAAACTCTAGTAATTTGGTTAGTAGTTAAACTGAAACTTAGCTTTATAATACCAATGAAGACAAGATTGTTCTCAGAAATTAATAGCATAAACTTGACCTTAGGGAGAGGGAGAGGATATTTTTAAATCTGAAAGGAAGTAAACTTGTCAAACATCTTCTAAGGATTTGTGTTCATCTCTGGGTTCCATAATTAAGAGAGGTTTATCAGGTCACACTTATGTCATCCTGTGTGACTGAATCTCTGTTAGCCTCGCTTTCTTCATCTATAAAATGAGGACAATAATAGCACCAGGGTTGTTGTGAAGATCAAATGAGACACATATGTAGTTCTTAGCAAATCATAGAGGATTATATAAAATCTGGTTGTTACTAATATTATTATTACTTGCCAACTATTGTTAACTGTCTGTTGTTATTGTGCAAGGCAAAGTGGCATATTAGATAGAATTGAGTCAGGAAAACCTAGGTTTAAATTTTGTCCCTGAGGCTTGTTAAATGAGCAAAACTGCTTACTCCTTTAATAGATAAGCAGCTCTCTAAGGGTGTAAGTTAGAGACAGTTTCCAATCTTCATCAGGAAGAGTTTCCACCTTGGAAGTTCTTCACAAGAATGAAATCATAGATCTGGGTTCTAAACCAGGGATTTTTAACCTTTTGGTGTGTCAGGGAATCTCTTAGCAATCCGGTGAAGCCTATGAATCTCTTCTCAGAATATTTTAAATGACTAAAATGCTGAAGATTATGATGGAAGCCAGTATTATTCTAATATCATTATGAAAACATTTTACAGAACAAGTTAATAGATCCTGGGTTAAGAACGTCTGCTCTAAACCTCCTATTATAGTTCTTACATAGAGGCAACTTGGTGTGATGGGTAGAGAACTGTGCTTAGAGTAAAGAAGACAAGTATAAATCCTGCCTCAAACATTTAATTAACTCTGTGACACTGGGCAAGTAACTTCTCTTGGCCTCAGTTTCTTCAACTATAAAATGAGATTAGACTCAATGGTTTCAAAGGTTCCTTCCAACTCTGTGATCTTATTTCTCTTTTGGAAGCTAGAGGCTAAGGAGATCAGCAGAACTGCAGAGGACCACAAAGAGCAAATGGGCACCATCAGCAAAAGTACCACATGCTAGAGACTGAAAAGAGTTCCCAGATCTATAGGGGGTTGATTGATCAGAGGGAAGTACATTTACTATATAGAAGTCTGAATGATGGTTTTCACTAATGTCTTTAAAATATAATTTCTTCCATTTGACAACACTTAAAATTAACAATAGCTTCCTCTCTGACTGTTCCTTCTTTGTCTCCTTCCCTCAGTCCTCATCCAGCTCATCCCCTCTACCACAAGTGTTCCTCAGGATTCTGTCCTGGGCTTTCCTCTCTTCTCTCTCTATACTAATTTACTTGATGATCTCATCTACTCCCATGGATTTAATTACTATCTCTATGCTGATGATTCTCAAAACTACCTACCTACCCCTATTCTCTCTGTTTACTTCCAATCTCACATCTCCAATTGCCTTTCAGACATCTCCAACAGGATGTCCAATAGAAATCTTAAACTCAATATGTCCAAAGTGAAACTCATTATCTTTGCCCTCAACCCTTTCCCCTCAAGTCACTACCTTCCTTATTACTGTCAAAGGTAATACCATCCTCCCAGTCACTAAGGCTCATAACCTAGGAATCATTCTGTATTCCTTACTATCTCTCATTTCTCATATTCAGTCTATTATCAAGGCCTGTCAATTTCTTTGCAGCATTTCTCCTATGTGCTCCCTTCTCTCTGACACTACAAAACTCTAGTGCAAGCCCACATCAATTCATGCCTGGAATATTACAATAGCTTGCTGGCATGTCTTACCTGCCTCAAGTGTCTTCCCTATTCCAATTCATTCTTTTCTCAGCTACTAAAGTGACTTTTCCAAAGGACAGGTTCTATCATGTCATTTCCACTATTCAATAAACTTCAGTGGCTCCCTATTACTTTAGGATCAGATATAAAACACTATGATTAGCATTCCAAAGCCCTTCTATAACCTAGCCCCATCCTATATCTCCAGTCTTCTTATACTTACTCTCTGTTAAGTACTCTTCAATCCAGTGACACTGGCCTCTTGGATGTTCCACAAACAAGATGCTTGATCTCTTGGCTCCTAGAATTTTCTCTGACTATACCCTATGCCCAGAATGTTCTTCCTCCTATTTTTCCAACTACTGAAATCCATGGTTTCATTTGAATCCTAACTAAAATGCTACCTTCTACATGAAAACTTTCTTAACCATTCTTATTTCTGATACCTTCCCTGGACGTTGCATATTTTCTATTGCATTGTAAGCTCCTTGAGAGTGGAAATTTGTCTTTTGCCTCTTTTTGTATTCTCAGCATTTAGCATGGTACCTGGCACATAGAAGGCATTTAATGAACATTTATTAATTGATTATTTTCTCTCTCTCTTGCATCCTCCTTCCCTTCACCAATAGGAGGGAGAAGATAAACAAAACTTTGTAATAAATATAAAGTCAAATAAAATAAATTCTCACAGCGGTCATGTTCAAAAATATATGGCTCTTTCTATCTTCTGAGTCCATCACTTTCTCTTAACTTGTAAACAAACTGTGTCTGTAAGCAGAGTTGGTGAATTGCACAATTGTCAGGTAGGAAAATTTTCAGGTCACCTGGATGAAGGTTATGAGCAAGAGAAATTAGAGAGCCTCCAATGTATAGCCACAACCCTCATCAGAAGAAAATCTCTGGCACATGAGTTATAGTACTTGTTATTAAAAGTCATTTAATGTTTTAAACTAATAATTCTATTTTTTAATTTTGATATTCATTGTGGTGGGACCTTCAAAAACATTGTGGTAAGTTTGCCTATATTCCTTTGAATTTCATTAAAGAACTCATATAAATGAGTTATGTGATTTTCCTCTACACAAATCATGTTGTCTTCCCCTAAGGGTTGTTTTGAAGAATTAAGGATTTTTTCTCTCCATTTTACATTCTAATGATTCCCGATGGCCCATCTTCCAGAGAACTCCTTATTCACCAGGCTGCTTTTGAAATGGGCTAGTCTTCTGGCATAGTAGCCACGTATAGTGAAAGCTAACACTTTGGCTAACAGTTCTCTAATTACATCCATGAGTTCCTTCAAAATGCTTGGGCCAATGCCATCCATTCTCTGCAATTTATCTACATTTTTTGTGCCAGTTTAGATTAGAGTTTCTAGGGTGTTGACCACTATTTGATCCAATCCTTCCAACCTTTAAATTTTCCGGAAGAATTGTGGATGGAGAATATTCCTAATATCTACTTTTATACAGATGGAAACAATCAAGGTAATTCTGAATCTGGTTTGATTTAAATTTTAATCTTCCTGAGTAGATGGCCTACTTTTCATCCTGGCTAAAGGAATAAATTTGATCTCTTTTTCTGTCATCCAGATTTGAAATGTCCAAGAGCACCAGGAATAGCACCAGCATTTTTACAGAATGCCATTCTCAAGATTAATACTAAATGGGAATAAGAGAATCAAAAAAAAATTCAGAATTAGAAAGAACTTCAGAGGTTATCTACTACAAACTATACCTGTACAGGAACCTGTCAATGAACAGTAGTCATCCATCCTCCACTGGAAAAGCTCCAGTAAGGGGGGATATCACTACCTCCTATAAAATAACATTCAATTTCTCTTTTAGGGAGTTTATAGATAAATAAAGCTAGTGCAGTGGTTCTTAAACTGGGATCCATAAACCCCAGAGGTTCCCCAAGGCCCTTTCAGGAGGTCCATGTGGTCAAAATCATTAGTAATAATACTGAGACATTATGTATATTAAGATACTCCTCTCTTTTAAAACTTTTACATAACCATGTGATGTCAGATTTTCTTCATAATACTTCAACCAAACAACACATTGCAACAGATTGACCACAAAAGCAAATATGAGAATCCAGTTATCTTCTATCAAGCTATACATAAAAGAGACAATGTCACTAATTATCTTGGGGGAAAGTATGGCTATTTTCATGAAACATAGTATTTGTGTTAAAGTATAATGGGATAATGTTATTTTTAAATTAATTAGCAAACATTTTAATTCATCATTTAAAATTTTCTAATATAGTAAATATATAGATATGGATATAACCAACATAAATAAAAGGTCTTTGGCCTCTTCAATAATTTTTTTTTGCATTTGGAGGGCAATTGGGGTTAAGTGACTTGCCCAAGGTCACATGGCTTGTGTTAAGTATCTGAGACCAGATTTGAACTCAGGTCCTCCTGACTTCAGGGAGGGTGCTCTATTCACTACACCACCTAGGCACCCCCCTCAATAACTTTTTAAAGAGTAAAGGGGTCCCAAGACCAAAAGTTTGAGAAAAGCATAAATATAGAAGGGATAAAGACAGATAGATAAACATGGAGAAAAAGAGAGAGAAATACACATAGAGGTAGAAAGACAGAAATCTGATACCTTAAATGTGTCTGTCTATGGCCTCCATGCATTCCAACCATTCTTCTAGCTTTGTACTCTGGTGTAAAGTAGAAGTTATTTAATTGTTCTTCTACAGAATAGTATCTCAAATACATGAAGACAGGTATAATGCCCACCCCTAACCAAGTCTTCAAGCTAACTCTAGGCTAAAAACCCTGTATTTCAATCAATTCTCATAAGGCATGGCCTCCATTCCCTTCAATCAACAAGCTTACTATGTGCCTTGCCTTGGTAATATATAGAAAGGAAAAAAAAATAGTTCCTGTCCTCCAGAAGCACATATTCTTTTTTTTTTGCTTTTTGGAGGGCAATTGGGTATAAGTAACTTGCCCAAGGTCACACAGCTAAGTTTTTTGTTTGTGTGTGTTAAGTGTCTGAGGCCAGATCTGAACTCAGATCCTCCTGACTCCAGGACCACCATTCTACTCACTGTGCCACCTAGTCACCCTAGAAGTATGTATTCTAATGCTATGATTATCATTCAAGCATATAAACAACTAGAAATGTATAAGATATATAGCAAGAAATACTTTTTCCAGGAAATGGAATTTGAATTGAGTCTTGAGGGAATGCGGGAAAATTAGAGACAGAGGGAAAGGTCTAGATCATTTACAGAAATGAAGACCAGTTATTGCAAAGGCACAGAAAAAGGGAACTGTGTGTAGTAATGAAAAGAGCAGTGAGTGGGCCAGTAGGGCTGAATAACAGAGTACACAGTGGGAAATAGGATGCAAGAATACTGGAAAGGTGGGAAGCGCACAGGTTATAAAGAGATGTAAACCCCCAACAAAAAACTTCATATCTTACCCTAGAGGTAATAGGGAATCACCAGATTTTACTGAATAGGAGATGACGTGGTCAGATCTACACTTTAGGAAAATTGCTTTGGTAGCTGAGTGGAAGATGAATTAGACTGCATTAGGGACAGACTTGAGTCTAGGAAACTGATCACTAAGCTATTCCCCAGGTCCAGCTGAGAGGTGATGAGGGTCTGCAGTAATGTCATGCTTTTTGCTGGGAGAGTAAAAAATATATGGGAGATGTTAAAAGAGAAGAAATAACAAGATTTGGTCATTTTTTGCATATACTGGAAGAGTGAAAGATGGAGGTACCTTTAACAGTAATAGGAAAGTTAAGAAGAGGAGTAGATTTTTCTCCAAATCCAGCTTGAAACATCTAACCAGCAGTTGGTGATGCAGTGCTGAAACTAAGGAGAGAGGGGGACTAGGTAAATTGAAAGGAGATGTAATAGAGGGAAGAGAGAAAGTTCAGGAAAAAGCCTTAGGAGATGCTTGAGATTATTGGGCATTACATAAATAAAGAACCAGCAAAGGAGACTGAAAAGAAACGGTTAGACAAGTAGGAAAAAACCAAGAGAGAATAGAGTAAAACACAAAACAAAACAAAACAAAAAACAGGAGAGAATATTCAGCAGGAAAAGTTGGTCAACAGAGTTAAATCGTTATATAAGTTAAACAGATATAGTCAAAAATAGAGAGAGATCAAGAAGAATGAGGAGCTAGAAGAGATCATTCATTAGCTTTGACAATTAAGAGGTAATTTGTAACTTTGGAAAGGCAGTTTCAGTCGAATTGAAGATTACACTAAATCTTAATATGTGTCACACAGAACTGAACACAATACTCTAGGTATGCTATAGCCAAGGCAGAATACAGGAGGACTATCAGCTCCCTCATTGTGAATACTATATATGCCCCTTTAAATGCTATCTAAGAAACCATAATGGAGCAGCTAGATGGACCAGTGGATAGAATGCCAGGTCTATAGTCAGAAAGACTTATCTTCCTTAGCTCAAATCTGACCTCAGATACTTACTGTGTGACCCTGGGCAAGTCACTTAACTCTATTTACCTCAGTCTCCTCATTACTAAACTGAAGAAAAAAATGGCAAACTACTACAGTATCTTTGCCAAGAAAATCCCAAATGGGATCACAAAAAGTCAGATATAACTGAAAATAGCAAGAAACTATAACCTTTCAACTAGTTTATATTTACTTGGAAACTGGCTAAATTTGATTTAAATTGTTTCATTAAGTTCTTTGGATGAAAAAAATCTACATTTAAAACTTTTTATAGCCTCAATATTTATTCATCTGAGCATTTCAAACCTTTCTCCCCCCATAGACATCTGTAATTAGTGGCGCTAGGCCAGATAATTCAACTTGTAATTCTGCCCCTCTCTCTCTGATATTTTCAGCCCACTTATGTGGCAATGAATCATTACCCCTGGCTTTTCAAACTGCAAACTGCATTTGATAGACCCTGGAAGTTCTTTAAGATTAGACTGTGGGCTACAGACATTAATGTGACACCACCTTATCACCCATAATCACTTCTTATTCAACTCAAAATCACATAGCACAGGTTGGAATTCATCACTGGCCGCGTATGAGATTTCTACTGACTTATAAGAGACATGGCATTTTTCTCAAAAATTCAATGGTCAGGTTCAAAAGAATTATAATTTGCTTCATTCAGTTTCTGGATGAATTCCTATTTAGATATATCATGCAAAATGGATCTCACTTCAGCCCCTACTGCATTACATTGCATGTAGTATATCTTGGAAGAAATGATGAAAAGGACAAGAAAACAAAACTACCCATCACATTTCTAAGATCATCAGAATTAAAATCAAAATTATGAAATTGAAGAACATTAGGAATAAATGGGACCTATTCTATTCTAATATTTTAGACTTAGACAATTACAGATTTAGAGCTGAAAAGGGGCAAGACTAGTTCAGTAGAAGCCTAGTCTAATTCTCTCATTTTACAGATGAGGATACTTAAGCCCATATAGGTTGAGTGACTACTCTAAGATCTCACAATGAATCAGTGGTAGATCTAGTACTAGAATTTGGGTTTCTTACCACCAATATTCTGTGTATCCTAAAACACAAAGCTCTCTGTAATTATTTAAAATGCTACTGTTTATTCCATCATTTCAATTAAAAATTAATGTGTAGGGGGCAGCTAGGTGGTACAGTGAATAGAGCACCAACCCTGGAATCAGGAGGACCTGAGTTCAAATCCAGTCTCAGACACTTAACACAAAACTAACTGTGTGGCCTTGGGCAAGTCACTTAACCAGAATTGCCCTACCTTCCCCTCTCCAAAAAAAGAAAAAGAAAAAAAATTAATGTTTAAACTACTTGAAGGCAGAAACTATTCAGTTTTTTTTTTACTTTATATATTTAGCACCTAGCACAGTATCTTGCATATAGTAGTCACTTAATAAATGTTGAATTGACATGAATTAAAAAGTCTAACAAACTTTGATATCTTAGTCATGATAATCAGTTGTTTTACCATGCTCACTTTCCCTTTCCTTTCCCATTTACATCCTACATGTAAGTACAGAATTAAAATATTATGATAACATGAATTTCCGAGTTGACAGTCTCTGCTGCATGAAAAATATTATAGCCCCTAACTGTGCTGTATATTATTACTTTAGGCATTTTCACTTAGTTTCTGCAACAATAAATGATTTTCAAAGTTCAATTTGGAATGTTTATTGTATTTCTAGAATGTCTCCAAATTCTTTTTTAAAATTCATAGTAGCAGAGGACAGTATTGTTTCGTGGGTTGTTGTTTATTTTTATCATTGTTGTTGTTTTAGATTAGCTTATAATTTAAAAAAATAACGTTTAATTTAGCCACATGCCCTTCTCAAGCTTACCTCTTTTTGGAGCTTTTTGAGTATATGATATTCTGGGAAAGATAGAATGTCACTGTAGTTGTTAGTCTCTAATTATTTTCATATTTATCATTTCAGCATTCAGCATACAAGGTAAATTTAAACCATAGTGGACTCTTTTTTCCCTAACAAGATGCTAGTTCACTTTCTGTTTAACATGAAGTAAAAGAAAAAAAGAGGTACAACATTTAAACTACATCCTTCACCTACAGATACCTTCCAAATGGCTCACTGCCCTTGCTTATGAGATGAGAACCTATAGCCATCTTAAGATGTTCATGTGTCTTTCATACCAGCACAATTACAGAATGAAATGGGAGGCTGTGTTATTCTTAAAAAGTCTGATTTTCCTGAACGTCTTTATTGTGACAGTTTGTCTTTGCTCTGGAAACTCGTCTCTTCACATCTGCAATATCTCCCCTTCCTTCAAATATGTAATTTTTTTCCTCTGATGCACTAAACTTTCCTTTTTGTGAAATTGTAACTATTTTGAAACATTTATGTCCTATGCAGCCTAAATATTTGGTACTTCCCTTCTTGCGGCATTCAGGGTAGTAAATCAATCACAATGTTCCTAGGTCAGACCTTGCCCCTTCCACTAAAAACTTGGTCTCTCATCTGCTGCGTAGATCTGCCCTTATGTTTCAAACCTGACAGACATATATGCACCAAACTCAAAGGAGTTAATGAGAACTTGGTTTCATAGTCACCAGATAATTAGGGGTGGCTTTTTATGGAATCTCAATCCTTTTCCTCCTACTATTATGACCTGAAGATTCTCTTACCAGAGACCCAGACAACTCCTCCCCCAACTTCACCCCATCTCTCTGCCTGATTAAGTTAGGGATGTGTACTGCCCCTCCACTTATCCAGTAGTTCCCTTGTTTCTCTGATGACTTTGATTCTGAAGAATCTTTAATCCCTCTATTCTCCTCCTTTTCTTCCCCATTCCACCCCCTACCTGCCTCAACTTAAACTACAAGACTTCCTTTGTGTGAATGAAAAGGTACTGAATAAAGGCCTATTGCTTTCAGTGTCTCTTGATCATTATCTCTTTTGTGTGAGTCCTATAAAGCAAGAGAGACTGGCATGTCTTAATGATGTTACAAATAAATCTGATTCATATATATATATGAATACATACATATATACATACATGTACACATACACACATATATGAGACTATATATGTAAACATAAAACATACTACATATATTATGTGTGTACATATATAAAATTTCTCTTGAATACTATATATACATGTATTTGTGTACATATGCACATACACACAAACGTGTATATGTATATACATACATACAATCCAAGAGATGATAACTGGCAAAAGAAAAGTCACATACAAAATTGTGCAGATTTCAGAATTAGTAACATAGTAGAATTGTGGGGTAAAAACATTGGATAGGAGGGCTATCTTCTACTTGTTTATCTGACATCATGGCCATCCCCATCAAGTAGAATGCAAGACCTTTGGGGATAGAAATTACTTTTTATTTTGTCTTTTTTTATTCGCAGGGCTTAGTGTGATACTTAGCTTAAACAGTAGCCATTTAACAAATATTGAATCATTGAATATAATCAAACTTTTCTCACATTCTTGCCCTTCTCTCCAACCCAGTTCAGGATACTACTGTAGTTAAGACCCCATCACACCTCTCCTGAACTACTAAAACAATAGGATATTCATCTCCCAGTTTGTCCTTTCTCCAATCCATCCAGCACATAGTTGACAAAATAATCACCCAGAAGCATGTTTAACCATGTCACTCCCCTGCTCAAGAATATTCTGTGACTGTCTAAACTATCTAGGATAGAATGTACTTTCTGTCATTTAAGGAACTTCACAAGATGATGCTAGTCTACTGTAATGGCAATGGGAATTTGAAGATCTTCCTTGCCCCTTAATAAGTCTAAGTGAATTCGAGGACCTTCCCTGATTTAAAAATATACTCCACCCCCTAATAGGCTGAATGTGGTCACATGGAGCCTGTGGTGGAGTTTGCTGAAGGGTGGAGCAGAGCCCATAGGAGAAGCTTGCTTAGGGAAGGTTTCTTTTTCAGGAAGGCTCACCTTTTGTTACTTTGTAATTGGGCAGTGGGTCACAAGGGTTGTGATGTTCTCTCACCCTGGAGAAGGCTATATATACCCTGAAGTGAGGTTTTGCTTTGGGGCTTACTTTGGGAAGAGTTGTGTGATCTGGCCAGATAAGACTCTGGGCAGCCATTGATCCCCCCAGCTTTGAAAATCCAGATGTTGGTGCTTCTCCCTCTGGTGACTAACTGTATATATGTGATGGTCAAACAGCTAGGAGCTCTGTCTGTCAATTGTGTTTTCTTTATCTATATTTTTTTGTCTGCTTGTAACTTCTATTTGTATTTTCTGGAATTCAGGGTGCTGACTTTTCCCCTGAACTAGGTAAATGATATATGTTTGTTTGATTAAAGTAAGATTTTTAACCCATTTTGAGTTGCTTTTCTTTAGAAAAGCAGATCAAAGACCCTGTGCTAGCAGCCGTCCTAGGTATGCTAGGGTGCTTGCTGCTATATGTACTTCCCAGGCTTAGTGGGACAGGGAGAGAAAGCTCTTCCCTTATTTCTTATTTTCTATCTCCAGAAATAATATCTCCATCTCTCCTGATTAATGTCTAACTGGAAAAGATCATACACTCCTTTAGTGCCTCAAATTTCATGTCTGTCAGAGCCACTTTGGCTAGTTTAGCACTTCCAGGTCAGTGAAGGTTACAGTTGAACCACGGGTATGTCAATTTACTTGCAAGTCATGACATCACCTTCCTGATGTTATGGTCTTCTTCAAGATGGAAGGACAAACAACAGTCTGTGAGTTGTAGGAATTGAATTGCCCAACTGGAACTGACCAGTTGGGTCTCTAATGGGGCAGCTCCTTCCTTCTTTTTTTCCTTCCTTCCTCTGTTCTTTCCTTCCTTGCTTCCTTCTTTCCTTTCTTCCTTCCTTCTGTCCTTCTCTCCTTTTCTCCCTCCCTCCTCCACTTTTGTCCACATAGGGAATCATATCCCCACCTGCAGGTGCTCTGCGCCAAGGAACATAAATTTTGATCACTGAACTTGCAAGATATCTTGGGGCTGGGGTGGCTAGGTGGTGCAGTGAATAGAGCACAAAAACTAGCGGTGGACCTTGGGCATGTCACTTGACCCCAATTGCCCTCCAAAAAGAAAAAAAGCAAAGCAAAGAAAAAAGATATCTTGGGGTTTACAGACTAGATTTCTTTTTTAAGGATCATGTCTTAAACTCAAATCACTAGGGCTCTCATTGATTGGCCAACAATAGGTCCCACAGCAAGTCTCACTCAGTCATTGTTTGGGCTCTGATACCTCAGAATGAGTATAAATAGCAATTTCTCTTTTAGCCACAAACCCTGAGGGTCTTCCCCTCCCAGACTGATTTTTTTTACTAGGTAAAAGAGGCCCTCCTTTGCCTCATTTCTAACCTAGCCTTAATTACTGAATGGCTGTTGCCTAAAATTGAGCCCTGGGAAACACGTTAGCTTAAAAAGGTCAAGATCTCCCACTGCATCTGGGGCCATCTCTAGATGTCCTGATCTATATCTTGCCACTGGACCCAGATGGCTTTGGAGGAAAGAGTGAGGCTGGTGACTTTGCCCAGCTCTGCCTCACTTAAATCCAATTCACTTGCAAATCATGACATCACTGTCCTCTTGTCATGGTCCTCTTCAAGAACAAAGGACAAACAACAAGAGTCGCTCCTTTATATAGGTTGTCCAGTTACCCCAAGGGAAGGAGAAGTTAATATAGGAAAGAAAAAGGAGACAAAAGATGACCCCATCCATTATTTGGCCCAGAATGGAGAGGTCTGGTTTGATTTCTTTTTTAACATTTCAAAGCATCCTTTTCATCTGTATAGATCACCTTTAGTAGACTAGACTATTTCCTGGTTGACTTCTATTAGGGGCTACACACTTCTCCCCTATTACCTTCCTTAAGGAATTTGGAGGGAATGGGTGAGTTTACACATCTATCCATTCCATGACATGTATGTGACCCATCAGCATTGAGTATATATGTTATTCTCAAGGGATAAGAATAGTTGAGATCAGAAATCATTAATTCCATTATCTAAAGAAAAAATTCTCTGTAATCCATTCACAATGCAGAGTAACCCATCCAGGCATGTTTTCAACAGGCTTAGGCTGTTACCTAGGGTGTCTCTCTGAGTAGTTTATCAAGTAATCAACTAGTCATCTTCATGACCAGGCTAAATCTCTACCTGTCTCTGTCTCTGTCTGTCTGTCTCTCTTTCTCTCTCTCTCTCTGTCTCTCTGTCTCTGTCTCTGTCTGTCTCTCTCTCTTTCTCTCTCTCTCTCTGTCTCTCTGTCTCTCTGTGTCTCTCACACTCACACACACACACACACACACACGTGCACGTTTCCATATAAAACTAGAAGTTTAAAAGATAGAGAAGTTGAGTTAGATAAGCATTTTCTAGTGCCATCTACTGCACAATTGCAAGTAGAATATTGCTATAATCTGTACTGAAAACAAGGGAGTATACTGAAGCTAAATAAATGGAACTGCCTAAACTCTCCTCCTCTTACTACAGAACACAATGCAGTCTAAGTATCATGGGACATTCTGATGAAATAATATATAGGAAATATCTTGTTATACCTTTAAGGCATAGCTGGCCATAAAATACCAACCACATTTATTTACTCTCCACCACCACCACCCTAGATGTGTGTGAAAATAGTATTTCACAAAATTCATATATGTATGTATATATGTGTGTGTGTGTTTATACACCATTCATCTGCATCACTTTGCTTATTGGGCAGCTAGGTGGTACAGTGGGCCTGGAGTCAGAAAGACCTGGGTTTAAATCTAACCTCAGAGACTTCCTAAATGTGTGACTCTAAGCAAATCACTTAACCTCTGTCTACCTCAGTTTCATCATATGCAAAATGGGAATGATAATAGTGCCTACATTCTAGGGTTGTTGTAAGGATAAATTAAGCTTTGTAAACCTTAAAGTGTTATATAGGTAGATAGATAAGTAGGTAGATAGATAGATAGATAGATAGACAGATGGACAGACAGATGAATGGATGGATGTTGTGTATACATGTATATATACACACATATATATGTTTAAGAACGAATGAAAAACACTGTGCTAAGCACTAGGAATAAAAAGAGAAAAGCAAGCCAGTCTGCTTTCAAGAAGGTTGTATTCTAACATGGGTAAATAACACATATGGAAAGTTTTAACTGCAAGTTAGATAGAAAGGTTCTTTGGTTCTTAGAATGTAGTGACAAAACTGATAAGATTGTATTTTCTTTAATGTTATTTTCATGGTAAAATGATACACATTTTTGATGTTCCATTTGAAACATATCAAGGGCTTGGGTAATGAATATTTCTTTCTCGGTCTTTAGAAACCATGGCTATTATGAGGCAAGGACTGTAGTCCCTGAAGAAGCACATGCCAGATTGTATATCCACAAGGATTGATGCCCAGATATAAGTGTTGCTACTGAGCTGAAAGCAGTTGCTTTTCCCAAGGTTCTCGGCTTAAGAACCTGAGCTGTCTCCATTAGAGTCTGAGGGGACATGGTGGCTGAGGTAGCACCAGTAGTTTGACTTTCGTGATACATGCCAATTCCTGTCTTTCTCAGAGTACCTTACTCCTTCATCTGGGCTGGTTTGCCTGAACTGTTGGTGGCAGCTGGCTAGCACTTTGTGGAATTGCAGCAGGGGGGTTGTGAGCCTCAAAGTACATATGGGTTGTAAAAGACTTTGCAAAACTTAAAGTGTCATATAAATACCAGTCATTATTGTTATTGCTATCAGCCTAAAGCAGGGATGGGGAACCTGTGGCTTTGAGGCCACATGTGGCCCTATAGATACTCAAGAGTGGTCCTTTATCAAAGAGTCTGACTTGAGGACCTAGAAGGTTATATGTGGCAGGTTCTCACCCCTGGCCTAGAGTCTCCAGACCTGCCTTCTGTTAATGACTTAATTCCCTGAGCTTTCTGATATTCTAGGGCACTCTTACTAAGCTCTAGCAATGTTTATACAGTAATATTGGAGTGTGCTGGGTAAATGTTTAACAACTGACTCTTCAGAATAAAATGTATATAAATGCACTTTTAAGTTTAATCTTCATTACTAATAGTTCCCCAAGTCTAAGCAATCAATAAAACAATAAATCAAGCCCAGATTTGTGGCAGTTGCTGATTTCTAAGGTGTAAATACTCATACCAAAAATTTAACAGCTGACTCTCACAAGCAAGTTAGAGCTGACTCCATTACACTCCTGGATGGAGAATACCTTCACTAGAGGAGTTGCTTCCATAGATGACGGCATCATAAACTGGTGTAGAAACAGGGCTTAGTGGTCTGGGGGGGTTGGAGGCACTGTGGCACCCACTGTGGTAGTGGGGGAGGGCAACTGCTATTCCTAAGACTCTTGGGTTTAGGCCAACTGCCTGCTGACACCAATTTTTCATGATTGGTACTGATGATGGAAAGGAAGAAATGTCTTATATAACTTTTTTCTGTGTAAGACTTTACCACAAAGATTTAATAACATGTTAAGGTTTTTAATATATTTGTGATGAAAAATAAAGCCATCCCTATCCTTACTTTGTACCAGAAAAGACTGATTCCTCTGTTTTGCCTTTGAAGATGTTCAAAACCTGGCCCCTTCCTATATTTCCAGTATTCTTACACGTTACTCCTCTCCACAAATTCTATGATCCAGCAACGCTGGTCAAATTTTAGCTCCTTAAAGAAAATAGGCGTTCCCCTATTTCTGTCCCTTTGTCCTGACTATGCTCCATTGCCTATAACTTTCTACCTCTTTCCCTCTACCTCTTAGTTTCCTCAGCTTCCTTCAAGACTCAGTTAAAATATTGCTTTCTGCAGAAGACCTTTCTTGGCTCCCCATAGTTGCTAACATCTCTCTCTGTCATATCATCTTCAGTTATTCTATCTGTATCTTATATGTATGTAGTTATTCATTAAAGTACTGGTCTCCTGATTTTGCTTCTATCTTCAGCTGTTGGGAAATTTTGTTTAAAAAAATAAGGTGAATTTGCATTATACTTTCTCTATTAGAATATAAATTCCTTGAGGACAGAACCCTTTTTTGTCTTTATATATTGTGCCACACTTAGCACAATGTCCAGGACTTTGTATACACTTAACAAATGTTTACTGATTGGTCACTGTTAATCAGTTACCTAGATTTCTACTTGTACCAAGAAAAAAGTTAGTGATAGGGAGAAAGAAGAACCGTCTGGTTGACTTCAAATCAGCATGAAAAAGTATGGACCAAATAAAACCACTGATTTCATTCAATCTTTAGAAAGTTTTTGTCTATGAAATATTCCTCACTACTTGCTGATAAGTCATATTCAGACACATTCCTACTTTACCTATTAGCACTATTTCTACCTTAGTTTTAACAATTTAGAAAGGAGCACAATGTATAGAATATTTAGAATATATTCATACAACATCAAGAGTATTGCCAAATCAGTTATTTACAATAAGAATTTGTTATTTTGAAATCATTACCTTTATTTTTATCTTTTCCCTTTTTTGTTTTCATCAAACAAATTTGTGTATGGACAGTCTTAGAAACATTTAACCCATCTTAAGTACAAAGTACAAAGAAGTTGGTGAAGTTTATCATCACTTATATCATTAGTCAGTAAAACAGTCAAAGGGAGCCCCTGATCTTCTGGGCCTCTTTCTAACAGGCTCTTAGGTGCAGCAGGTCATACTTAGAGTGGTACAAAACCCAGTGAGGAAGACCCAGGTTTATACCATGACTCCAATGTCTACTCTTTGTATACTTACTGACAACTCAACTAGCCTCACTAAGCCTCAATTTCCTCATCTGTAAAGTAGAAATAATAATTTATAATCTTCTTCATGGTATTGCTATGAGTCTCAAATAAGATAATGGGCCTTGAATACTTTAAAGTGTTCCATAAGTGTCAGTTATCATTACCAAACCTTTAACAGGTTTCCTTCATAGGATATCATGTCAAATCTGCTCCTTTATATTTCTCAGGTTACTTTCCATTTACTACAAGCTTATAGTATTTGAAACTATAGGTTTATAAAATAGGCTTACTGATTTCTTTTGAAATTCTTAAAATGAGCTTATATCTTTAATGTAATGCTGATCAAGGTCAGATTCATATTTTCTGACATTCTTTGATAACATACCATTTCTGTGTCATGACATATTCCATCTCTACAATTTAATTTTAAGAAGTCTGTGTCAGTGGTTTATTTACTGCTTGATATAGTCTTATTGTAAAATTCAGTCATGAGACAGGAAAACCTGAGAATGAAAATCACATTTACGTAAATCCCACATGAATCACATTTTTTTATTAGAAATACCAAAGTGTGGGGGCAGAAATGAAAGAGCTATAGAAATGTAGCATCATGATGCTCTTTCATTTATATACTAAAGATAGGAATATAAAACACTGGAACAAGAAAATAGAATTTTTTAACTATTGTATGCTAATAATTGGCAATATATGGTGAAAATAGAAATAAAATTAATTTATATTTAGTTCAACTAACATTTAATAAATGCTATATATACAATTTATACAATATGTGGTCCCTCCCTTCATGGACTTGACAGTCTAGTGTGGTAATGAGAAACATATACAAATAACTATAGTACAAAATAATGTATAAGTGTATAAGACAAAGATACAAGATGATATATGAAATACAAAAGAAAAAATCAGTATCACCTAAAGAGATTGAAAAAAAAGCTTTAGAAAGCAAACTGTTATTTAAAGGATGGTTTAGCACTTAACTCCAATTGCCCTACCTTCCCCCCTCCAAAAAGAAAAAAAAATAAAAATAAAGGATGGTTTAGGAATTCAAAAAATTGAGAGAGGAGGGCAGAGTATCCCTGTATAGAGCAAAAAGTTAAGTAACCACAAAATAGTAGAAGAGCATGAGGAAGATTCAGAGAATGAATAATTCAGTTTGGGTGTAGTATGAAAGGAAGTTGGAAAGAAACAATTGTGCCAAATTGCATGGAACCAGGGGCGGCCAGGTGGCTCAGCACTGGCTCCAGCACTGGGATGACCTGGATCGAATCCTGGGCTCAGATACTCAGCACCACACCCAGAAATAACTGGCCGTGTAACCTTGAGCAAGTTACTTAACCCCAATTGCTTTTTTAAAAAAATTGCATGGAACCTTTAATCCTAGGATAAGAAACAAACTTTACTCAGAAGGCAATAAAGAGTTTTGAGTAAATTAGAAAACTATATATAAGGATAATTAGTCTGAAGGATAGATTGGAGTCGAAAGAAAAATGGTGATGTATAGCATAAGCTCTAAGTAAATGTTAGCTATTATTGTGGGAAGATTTGTTCAAAGGCTATT
This sequence comes from Petaurus breviceps papuanus, assembly GCF_028583685.1. Lineage (NCBI taxonomy): Eukaryota > Metazoa > Chordata > Mammalia > Diprotodontia > Petauridae > Petaurus > Petaurus breviceps. Next base: position 15,082,644 of record NW_027187372.1, read on the forward strand.
GTCTAAGCATATAAGGTCCTAGAGTAATAGAAAAGGTTAAACATGTAGCCAAATGATACCTATTGATGAAGTTCCTGTGTCCTTTGTATTGCTTGTGATTGCTATTTCTGTTCTACACACACATTGAAGTACACATGCAATATGTATTTGGGATTAGTACCTGTGACTATACCAAATTCAAATTATTACTTTGAATACCCAAGCACATGACTATGGATTGTTTTTTTTCCCATGGGGTGAGGGGTAAGAAGGAATACGTAATAGAGGGAGCTCTCCAGTTCAGCTTCAGGGAAAAATGGAGCTCTAAAATATGGGACTTCTGATGAGAGATAAAGATCCTTGGTAGAGAATGAAGAGATTATGGCATTGGTACAAACATGGCAAAGGAAAAGAAGTAGTAGATGGAGAGAAAGAAAAGTAATTGGGTACAATATTAAGGAGTCCTGGGGTCTTAATTATAAGCATCTGTGCACATACAATCAAATCTGGAGATGGAAGTAAGAAAAGGAAGGTAAGAGTCACTGTACCAAACCAAGATGGAGAGGCAAGAGAAGAAAAAGAAAAGGAGAACATGTTCTTCAATGATGTTCCCAAACCTCGGCATAGTAATAAAAATTTTGATGACCTGAGTGCCTTCAATAGCTTCTTTTCTGCCCTGAGGATTTAGCAAACCTCTGTGCTCTCAGATAAGAACATTAGGAGAGCAGATCAGGGAGGTTTTCCTTTTCTTTAAGAAAGTCTCTCTATAACTTCTCTTCTTGGGAGATAAACATTTTGCCCATTTGTGGATATGTAATGGAATGATACAACTACTTGTTTCCTCTTGCTATTTAAAATATGTTCTAAATAAATAATTTAGCTTTCTGATTTATTACTCTCATGTGGCTTGATACGGATAGGAGCTTGACTACAATTTACATAACACAGAAAATAAAACCCCAAACCTGTGAAAAATTGCAAAGGATTCCTGGATCAGAGTTCTCAAAAAATTCAGGGGACCTATGTTAGATGTAGAACTTGTTAAACTTTTGGTATGAACTTAGTGGAGCTTTATACATTTGTGGAAATGATTTTCAGACTTTCAGAATTAGTAGAAATCAGTTAAGAACTGTTGATAGGAAACACACCTTAACTGATCACTTATTATGTGTTTAAATTATCTAGGATATTGTGCAACCATTTCATTGATGTACTAGGTTTTTAAGAGACTCTGGAATGTGTTTGAAAAGTTCCAGACACTAAACTGAATTTCATCGTCTTCCGTTCTTTGCTTGCCCTCTAGTGGAGCTACTGAAGAGTCATTTTTATCTTGGGGAAAGCTATGGCTTATTCTACTGCAGGCAACATGCTACATATATAGATGCTGAGAGACACAGCCAGTCTAAGACATCTTGGGCATAGCAAAGCAGTGTGAGCAACCAGTTCCTTTCTTACACCCTTTTTATATTGGTGAAATCTGGCTAAAATGAATATCAATGGCAACTTTGAAGATGAAGGTGTCTCAAAGGGCAGCACACAAAATATGGCCTTTGGAGTTAGGATAGAGAATGAAAATGGATAAAGGAGAACAGAAGTTGGGCAATCAGGCACCATCCTACATATTGAAAGTATATGGTTTTCCAAATTGAAAAAAAACTCCACTTAGGAAGTGACACCTTTTTCTCCCTCTTTCTCCAACCAATTTGAATGTCTCCAAATTTGTCTCCCAAAGCTCCACAATTCAGGATTCCTCCTAACCAGTGAGCCCAGACTATCCCTCCTAATTTCCTGTTATCAAGGGATATCTCTAAAGTGGTTTTTAAATGACATACAAATGCTTAGAAACTGTCAAAAAGCAACAAAGCACCTTTTTGAAAAATCTTAATTGATTTAAAGAAAAGATTTTCAGAGGGAAGACCATGGTTTTCATCACATATAACACTTGATATATGATTATAGTATTCAATCATCACCTTTTTACAAGTTCTTCATATAATTATAGTCGAATTGAATTGTCATCTGATCTCTAATTTTGGAGGGGAATGTTTTTCAAGCAGCTTTGAGATACCATCAGACTATACAAGGCAAGTCATTTTGCCAGTCCAGAGCTCAGCTTCTTCATCAGTAAAACAAGGGGGTTGGAACTCTTGATTTTTACTAAACTCCCTTCCAGCTATAAAGTTTTATGATTCTTTGATCCTCTGGCTCTGTCTTAATTACAGTATTTCAAGGGCTTTAGTTTTTCCACTTCTTGGAAATGGAAATTATTCACTTATTCTCTCTGAGAACTCTTATTGTTTTCCAATATTTAAAGTCATAACTTCATCAATTTGGAAACTTTCTCCAATGGTACTGATTGAAGTCCATCTATACTTTGTCTTGTGCAGTTATTATCTGTATGCTCACATAAATACTTCATCCAGGATTAATTCAACATATTAGAGGCCTTCCTCTAAGTCTTTTAATTTATTTTAACCTGCAAGCATATCTTCAGTACCTGGTTCTATTAACTCTCCCTACTATTTCACAACCAGCCTAATTCCTTTTCCTTATGACATCTTTTAGTTTACTTCCTAGCACTCAGGTGTTCATTGACAATATGCATCAGTCTACTTATACCTCTCATAAGACACATCATTTTCCTTCGGGTTGCCTGCAATCTGTGACTCTTCAGAGATTGTGCTTCTGTGATTTGAAGCTATATAGTGTCATGAGGAGAATACTGACATAAAAAGATAGTATTTTCGCCAATCTGAGAGCTTTGAGAGCACTATGCCGCTGTCCAAATAAAATTTAGTTTGCTCTTTTCCTTTTGATCAATTTTTGTTCAGGTCACTGTTCATCTATAGTGTACTTAAAGTGGCTACTTATCAAGTATGTCATTCTGATAGGCATTATTCATCCATTTGGGTTTTCCTATGTGGACTATGAGGTCAATTTCATTTGAGTGGTCGTGGATCTTATAGACTTCTCTACAGCATTACCTTTCCCTATAAAGTTATCTTCCATCTATTTTATATGCATATTGTATAAACCTATGCATGTACATGTCTCCCGGTTTAGTCTACAAACTTACTTGGAGCCAGGACTATTTTGCTTCTGTCTTTGTATCCCTCGTACTTAGCACAGTGCCTGCCACATAATAGCTTGTTGAATGGCTGGTTAACTGGAGGATCTATAGCATTGTGGAACTTGATGTAATTACCACAATGTGTCATCCCAAAACAAGAACATAGAGATGTTCATCATCTATAAGAAATCCCTCTTTCATTTGGCCTCTTTAAAGAGTATCCCCTTTAAACCCAAAGACCTCAGCTTCTGGATAAGAACTACTATTTGACAAAAACTACTGGAAAAACTGGAAAACAAGTATGGCAGAAACTGGACATAGACCAATATCTTACACTGTATACCAAAATAAAGTCAAAATGGGTACAAGATTTAGATATAAAGGCAGAAATTATAAGCAAAATGGGAGAGCAAGGAATACCTGTTAGATTTATGGAGAATTGAAGAATTTATAACCAAACAAGAAATAGAGAACATTATGAAATTAAAAATGGATAATTTTGATTACATTAAATTTAAAAGTTTTTGCACAAATAAAACAATGCAACCAAGATTAAGAGAAAAGCAGAAAATTGGAAAGAATTTTTACAGCCAGTGTCTTGGATAATATATATATATATATATATATGTGTGTGTGTGTGTGTGTGTGTGTGTGTGTGTGTGTGTGTGTGTGTGTGTGTGTGTGAAATATATAAAGGACTGAGTCAACTTTATAAGAATACAAGTCATTCTCCAATTGGTAAATGGTCAAACAATATGAACAGGAAGTTTCAGAGGAAGAAATTAAAACTATCTATTGTCACATAAAAAAAATGTTCTAAATCACTATTGATTAGAGAAATGTAAATCAAAACAACTCTGAGGTACCACATCACACCTATCAGATTGGCTAACATGACAAAACATGAAAATGATGAATTTTTGTAGAAGACGTGGGAAAATCAGAACACTGATGCATTGTTGGTGGAGTTGTGAACTGACCCAACCATTTTGGAGAGCAATTTGAAACTATGCCCAAAGGGCCATAAAAATGTGTATACCTTTGACCAAAAAATGCCACTTGTAGGGCTGTATCCCAAAGAAATAATAAAAATGGAAAAAGGACTCAACATGTATAAAAATATTTATAGCAACTCTTTCTGTGGTGGCAAAGAATTGAAAATTGAGGGGATGTCCATAAATTGGGGAATGGCTGAATGAGTTGTGGTATATGAATGTAATGGAATATCATTATGCTATAAGAAAAGATGATCAGGCAGACTTCAGAAAAACATAGAAAGACTTATGTGAACTGATGCTGACTGAGGTAAGCAGAACCAGGAGAACACTGTACACGGTTATAACCACATTGCATGATGACTAACTTTGATAGACTTAGCTATTCTCAGCAATACAAGGTTTTAAGAAACTCCAAAAAGCTCATCATAGAAAATGCTATCTACATCCAGAGAAAGAAATATGGAGTCTGAATTCAGATCAAAGTATATGATTTGCTCTCTCACTCCCTATCTCTCTTTGTTTTGTTTTGTTTCCTCTTTCTATTTGTTCTAATTCTTTTTTTTTTCTTTTTTTTTGGAGGGTGGGGAGGGCAGGGCAATTGGGATTAAGTGACTTGGCCAAGGTCACATGGCCAGTAATTGTTAAGCGTCTGAGGCTGGATTTGAACTCAGGTCCTCCTGACTCCAGGGTCAGTGCTCTCTATTCACTGTGCCACCTAGCTGCCCCTATTCTAATTCTTTGCAACATGACTAATATGAAAATATGTTTAATATGTTGGTATGTATAGAGCCTATATCAGATTGCATATTGTCTTGGGGAGGGAAGAAGGGAGGGGAGGCAGAGAAAATTTAAAACTCAAAAGCTTGGGGAACTGGATGTTGAAAACTAAAAATAAATTAATTAATTTTTAAAAATGAATATCCTCTGTGACAGTGGTAAATAATTTTGATGAGCTTATATCTCATTTATCAAAGAATCTTGGTGAAATTATTTTCTGAATTATACTCTACTGAAACCAACCATCTTTTTTGTAATCAAAAAATAATAGACACAATGAGATATTATATTCTCTCCCAACTTTCTGCCCTGTTTGTAACCAAAGATAAGGTACACTTCAGAAAGTAGTTTTATAGGAATTGTTCCATGTCAATATCTTTCCTCATCCATTTCCCAGTTTTTTTATGTCAGACATTAAAAAAATTAATATGTTATGTTATGTTTTTGTCATATTATGTTATATACCCATATATTCATATATGTATATTTATATATGTTATAATATACTTATATTTCATAAATGTATTTATATATTATGAAATATATACATATGATATATTATATATGATATATCAAATAAAATTTTATCAAATTCTTCACCAATGTCTCTATTTCTTCATCTTCTTCACCAGAAAACTGAGCATAAGCTATAGTTATCTTCATGTGGAATTACTTTTTGTTCATGTACCTTATGGGCATTGCAAGAAAAGATAAAGCCATCAAACAAAATTAGCTTCCTCTTTTTGCCTTTGAAAATTCAACTCTTCCTTTAAAAATGCAACTCTACCTATTGCTTTTTTTTCTCTTTCCAAGGAGAATCTGTGGGCCATCCTTCCATTTAACTGCAACTCTCTTAGGTGTTACAGTTTAGTTTATAGGGAGAATGTCTCTAGTGATATGGACCAATTCCTCTAGGAGAATGCCAGTCCCTTAGTTGTTGGACAAGAATTTCATATTTGCATTATTAAAAGTTAATGTTCACAAAAGGTCTAAAAACCATTATGGTCTTTAGCCTTTCCCCCTCCATCCCCTTTTCTACCAAACTGTTACCCTCACTGTAGAAATGGAAGAGAACTGACAGTTATGAGGGTCATTTCATAGTTTTCTTTGATTTATGGGTTACCGTGACTAAGGGATTTGATATCTAGTAGATTTGCCTGTTAATAAAGTTTTCTGTACTTAGCCCACCTGGTTGTCTTAAAATAAAGAAGGTATCACCAAAGATATAATCATGATCTCTACTTAACTTCAAAGACTTTCAGAATTTGTATTCCTCTGACATCAACATTCTAAGATTCACAGAACAGATATCACTGGAGCAGGGCATCTATGAAGAGCCCCCAGAGATTTTAGGAGGGGAGAGATCATAAAGGGGTCTGAATTCTTCCTGGAAAAAATGTTAAATTCTTTGCATGATTTTGGTGGAATTGAGACTGTGCTTTGCCTCACTACTTGCTCTTCAATCTTTTCATTTTTTGTCCATTAAATAAATGCCACACAAGTAAATGTTTTTTTAAAGAACTAAATTTCTTGGATTTACACTAGGGTCAACTACTAACTAGCTAGGCCTTACCTTTAATTTCTCCTATGCTTCTTTATCTTATTCTTCCTCCTGACAATAGAGTTATTAGGATTAATGAGATTTTTGCCTGTAAAGCACCATCAGAAGATTGAGGCAAATCTTTATTTAAATATACTATATTAAATTGCACTTATCCCATTTAGTAGGAGTAAAATTGCAAAGCTCTCTCTCACTCCCATATTAATTTGATTGGAGGGTTTGTCCTTCAACATAAACTGATGGTTTTACAGCCCTGGCTGTCACCAAGGGAGAAGATTCATGGTAACTCTTGCTTCAGACTAGAAGAGAAAACTTCTTTAATCTGGTGCTCATTTTAAATCTGTAAATTTAAATCTATAACCCTGTGAGTGAGTACTACCCTGCGCTTAGTCCAGAGAGACCATAGAGAATTGGAGACTGTGGGTTGAGTACCTAAAACTACAATTATAAGTTATGAGATAGCTTAGCTCTGGTGTTCTGTGGAGCTAAAACCAAGCTAAAATACTGATGGAAAAAGAAAAGTGAAATGTGTTTCTATCATTGAAAATCTGGTTTGTTTACACCCTTGACTTTTTATTTGGTTATGTGTGCCTCTCCCCACTGTTTCAGAATTTCTTAAACATTCAACATAAATATGCAGTACTAAACCCTAATATGTGTAAGGATAAAACAGTGTCCCTCGTTTGGAGTGAGACCTGCCTATGGGGAGGGGCTGCCATTGTGGGATTCAAAGGGAGGCAGAATAGATAGCCTCTCTTTCCCCACCCTTCTCCAGAGGAGACTTATTCCTACCAAGATGGGAAGCAAGAGGTTGAAACTGGAGCCCCCATCTCTCCTCAGAGAGAGGTGGTACTCAGACTATTTGCCCTCTTGAATACTGTTTGTTTAATGACTTATGTGGAAATGTGTTTAACAGGGAATGTATGTGCAAAATCTATATCAGATTGCATGCCATCTTGGGGAGGAAGGCAGAGAGAGGGGGAGAAAATTTAAAACTTATAGAAGTGACTATTGAAAACTAAAAATAAATAAGCTAATAAAAATTTAAAAATTGAACTAAAATAGAATGCACTCAGGATCCAAGATGGCGAAATAGAAACAGGACTTCCGTGTAGATCAGGCTTCCACATCCTCCAATACATGTAAGAGCTATAGAACCCAAAAAGTGACAGAGAGAAAGAAATCTCCCACTGAAGGAAGCCCAGCAGGCAGACAGGAAGAGTCCATTGTAGCATGCTGGGAGCCAAGAGCAGCCCCATCTGAGCTGAGGTTTAGCCCCAGGGCAGTCCCTACCAGCCTGGGCTGGAGCAGACTTCAGGAAAGTGGATCACCAGCACCTGTAGCGATTTCCAGACTTCTCAATCCACAAATGCCAAAGACGAAGTAAAAAGTCAGTGTGGAACTTTGTTCAAACAGGGGGCGTGAGTCTGGCTGCTACCCCCTGAGGTGAGAAGTGGAGGAGGTGTGGTGGCTGCAGCCACTGCTGCATGGCTGCTTCCAGAGCTCCTGGCCTGCAGATTGTAGGGGGACCAAGTGACCATTCAGAGGGTAATTGCTCTTGCTTTGACCTGCTTGGATCCAGATTGCAGTCCTGGGTGGTGGTCCTGGGTTGTGTGACCAGTGAGCAAGAATGTAGGGTGTCCGTAGAGAGGGTACTCATTTAATAGCTCCAGCAACTGCAAAAAACCCAGAGATTTGGGACATAGCTATCTCCATTTTGGAAGCAGAGTTCTACCATGGCAAAGAGCTCCAAAGTCGAGTAATTGGCTGCCAATATGAGCAAGCAACAGAAGCATAAACAAACCATAGAATTCTTTTTTGGGGGACAAAAAGGATGAAGGCATGGAGCAGGCGGAAGACATCAAAGTCAGAACTCTGGCATCAAAAGCCTGCAAGAAAAATATGAATCGGTTACATGCCATGGAGGAGCTCAAGAATGATTTTGAAAATCAAGTAAGAGAAGTGGAGGAAAAATTGGGAAGAGAAATGAGAATGATGCAAGAAAATCATGAAAAGCCAGTCAACAGACTGCTAAAGGAGACCCAAAAAAGTACTGAAGAAAATAACACCTTAATAAATGGACTAACTCAAAGGGCAAAAGAGGCCAAAAAAGCCAATGAGGAGAAGAACGCTTTAAATAGACAAATTTGCCAGTTGGAAAAGGAATTTCAAAAACTCACTGAAGAGAATAACTCCTTCAAAATTAGATTGGAGCAATTGGAAGCTAATGACTTTATGAGAAATCAAGATACTATAAAACAGATCCAAAAAATGAAAAAATAGAAGGCAATGTGAAATATCTCATTGGAAAAACCAGTGACCTGGAAAATAGATCCAGGAGAGATAATTTAAAAATTATTGAGCTACCTGAAAGGCATGATCAAAAAAAGAGTCTAGACACCATTTTTCAAGAAATTATCAAGCAAAATTGCCCTGATAGTCTAGAATTAGAGGACAAAACAGAAAGAATTCACTGATCACCTCTTGAAAAAGATCCCAAAAAGAAAACTCCTAGCAATATTGTAGCCAAATCCCAGAGTTCCCATGTCAAGGAGAAAATACTGCAAGAAGTCAGGAACAAACAATTTGAGTATTGTGGAAACTCAATCAGGATAACACATGACCTAGCAGCGTCCTAGATATTCCGGAGGTCAAAGGAGCTAGGACTAAAACCAAGAATCACCTACCCAGCAAAACTGAGTATAATGCCACAGTGGAATATATGATCATTCAATTAAATAGAGGAATTTCAAACATTCTTGGTGAAAAAACCAGAGCTGAAGAGAAAATTTGACTTTCAAATACAAGAAGCAAGAGAAACATGAGAAGGTAAACAGGGAAAAAGAAATCATAAGGAACTTATTAAAGTTGAACTATTTACATTCCTACATGGAAAATCAATAATTGTAACTCATGAGACTTTTCTAAGTGTGAGGATAGCTGAAGGGAATATGTGTGTATGTATATATACATATATATGCATAGGAGGATATATGTGTATATAAATACATATGTGAGTGCAGGCATTTGTATGTTCATGTATACATAGAGGGTACATGAATATGAAGCAATGATGTCTAAAAAAGAAAATTAAGAGGTGAGAGAGGAATTTATTGGGAGGAGAAGAAAGGGAGCTATAGATTAGGGTAGATTATCTCATATAAAAGGGGTAAGAGAAAACTGTTACAGTGGAGGAAGAGCAGGAAGGTGAAAGAAATTGGGATAACTGGATTCTCATTGAATTTTACTTAAAGAGGAATAACATACACACTCAATTGGGTATCTCACCCTACAGAAAAGTAGGGGGATAGGGGATAAGAGGGAGGAGGTTAGAATGGACAGTAGATTGGGGGAGAGGGTTGTTAGAAGCAAACATTTTTGAAAATGGATAGGGTCAAAGAAGAAAATAGAATAAGTGGGGGGGCAGACTAGGATGGAGGTAAATACAGTTAGTCTTCCACAATATAACTACTATGGAAATTATTTGGGTAACTACACATATACAATCTATATTTCATTGCTTATCTTCCTAGTGGGGGTGGGTGAGGAGGGAAGAAGGGGAAAAAATCTGGAACTCAAAGCTTTAAAAACAAATGTCTAAAAATTGGTTTTTTTTATATGCAACTGGGAAATAAGATATATGGGTACTGGAGTACAGAAACTCATCTTGCCCTACTAGAAAGTTAGGGGGGGTAATGGGGGAGGATATAAGAGAAAACAGATTGGGGGAAGGGGTATTCAGTAGGCTTGCTATTTTGGGGTGGGGATAGGGGAAAGACAAGGAGAGAAAAAAAATGTAACTCAAAATCTTGTGGAAATGAATGTTGAAATCTAAATATAAATAAATTTTAAATAAAGTAAAATAAAATGCACTCATTAAAAAATATTGTTTATTTAGGGGATATGATCAGGTTCCATCTAACTTTTAATTGTTTTATCATTTTGAGGGGGAAGGAGGACTCCAAATTCTATATCCAAGCCTTGACCCCTTAGCCACTTTATATCAATTCCACAATGAGCATACAATAGCAAAAAAAGACCATTTATCCAAATCATTACAAAACAGAAATCAGAGAAGGTATACACCGGAAAATATATGCCAGAAAATGCATAATGAAAAATGTCTTCCATTAGAACTGAGGTAACAGCTTAACCAAAAGAGAGGGTCCTGAATCTCACACAAGGAGAAACGCTCTGAAGTTTCTCTAGTACCAAGATAGATATAGATGAGATAGATGATAGAGATAGAGATAGAGATAGAGATAGATAGAGATAGAGATAGAGATAGAGATAGAGATAGAGATAGAGATAGAGATAGAGATAGAGATAGAGATAGAGATAGAGATGGTATAGGTATAGGTATAGGTACAGGTACAGGTACAGGTACAGGTACAGGTACAGGTATAGGTATATATATGGACATGATGGAGACTTCCAGCTCCTCACTAAACCTTCCAGGTTTGTCCTTCAGTGACCTGCACTGGGGTTGGCTTCTCACATCTTACTCTTAAAGCTAGAAACCAACTTGGTGCTTGAAGTCCCTCACTCAAAGGGGTCTAGATGAAGTTTGAACTCTTTAGTCTCTCACCAACTTTGCCCTGCCCCTCACATAGGGCAAAGCCATCATTTCCCTTAACAAAGAGGGAGTCCTGTGTCAATGAGCTTTGGGACAGAGGTTACATTATGTTATCTGTCCTTGCCAAGGACCTTGGATGCTAGGCAATGGAGTTTTTATCATACTCAATGGGAAACCATTGAAAGTTTAAGAACAAGGGTGATGGATAATTAAAATAATAACAATTATAATAACTAGCATTTAAAGTTTACAAAGTATTTTAATATAAAATCTCATTTAATTCTCATAAAAACCCAGTGAGGTAGATACAATTATTATCTCAATTTTACAGATAAGGAAACTAAGGATGAGATAAGTCCTCCTGACTCATACACCTGCCTAGTTGGCAAATTTTAAAGCAGTCTTCTGAATGAAATCATAGTTATAGAACTGGGAGGAGAAGACTTAAATCCAATTCATTTTCAAATTATGGGATCATCTTCCTGATGCCATGGTCCCCTTCAAGAAAGAAGGACAAATCACAAATTGTAGAACTAAAAAGGACCTCAGAAAGATGAAGAAACTGAGGTTAAGTGATTTATCCAAGGTCACATAGGTAGTCAGTGTTAAGGGTAGAACTTCTGTGTGTTTAATGATAGAAATCCTAATCCACAAGATACATTAAAATGACATAATGAAAAATAGAAATGTTGCACAGTAATCAAAGAGGTTCACCTCTATAAACTTGAGAAAAGTTTGTGTGAAATGTTAATTTATAATAGTAGTAATATCAGCTATTTCCTCACAATACAGCAATCAAAAAATAAGAACAACATCAAGTGGGAAAATTAACTAAAAGTTTTAGCTCAGGCTTAGTGTTTTCCATTTAGAATAAAAAAAATTGGGGGCTGGGGGTTTGATTTTTGTGGTTATTGTTGGTTTTGTCTTTCTTAACACTGCCATCAAACCTTTGAAATGACTCAGTCTTCTTGTGGTATACTTTTTCACTTACCAATTTTCCTGCTGGCCTATTTTGAAAACCTGCCTATGTTTAAGGGAAGTTGTATATATAGCACCACCTGCTATGTACAAATAAATAAATAAAAGGCTTTTTCCAATGCAGTCAGTATTTGTCATAATATTTTTTCAAAGATGCAATAAGGTATCTTACATTTGATCACTGAAGGTTTATTTGCAAAAATAAGGCTGAATTCCAGTTCAAATATGGAAAATTAGTTGGGTCTCTATCAATAGAATTATAAAATATACTTGAGAGTACTGAAAAGTAATGAATTCTTGATATTAAATGCCTTACATGACTCCACTTTGCATCTACTGCCCTTCTGGTTTCAACTTCATGGAAGAAGATGCTCTTCCAGGATAATCTCATCACTTCTAAAATCATCAGCATATTACTAACTCAAGCTTTGAACACCACCTTCTTCAGTCTCTTCTCCACTCTGATTAGAGGGCAGAAGGACAGAGTCTAAACTTTTCCTGATCCTATCCTTTATATGGGGCAGAAACTAGACTCTATGCTTTCTCTGGTTTACATCTACTGCCCTGACTAGTTTCAACCTGACTGAATCAGATGTCATCCAGGTGTCACCATTCACCCCCCATACTCCCACCCGTGCCTGCCCTGTACCTTTCCAGTCTCCTTTTTAGTGTTATCTCCCCCTACACATTATAAACTCCTTAAGGGCAGAGACTGACTTTCTGCATCCTTAACACTGAGTTAGGAACTTAGCAGGTACTTAATAAATATTTACTTGAGGGGGCAGTTAGGTGGCGGCTAGGTGGCACAGTGAATAGAGCACCTGCCCTGGAGTCAGGAGGACCCGAGTTCAAATCCAGCCTCAGACAACACAAAACTAGCTGTGTGACCTTGGGCGAGTCAACCCCAATTGCTCTACCTTCCCCTCTCCAAAAAAATATGATAAATGTTTATTACATTAGATTTTGTGATCCATTACAAACTACAATGATGCACATTTTGTGTGTCACTAAACAAATTTCAACTTCTAAACTATTTTTAAATGCATATACCTTATAAAGTCCCAAACAAGGCTGATAATGTTCTATATATATTCCTGTCAAATGGCTGCTCCCAGCACATCATTTATATTGAAAACAGCTGTTCTGTTTTCTTTCCTTTGACCTGGGGAGACTTAGAGTCCAATAAAAGAACTAGGAAGCTGATCATTTCTCTCTTCCTTTGCCTCTAGAAATGACTTTGCTTCAATTGCCAGAAAAGTTTCTTCATGATAATCTGCAATGAGATGGAAGAGTTTTTCAATAGGGACTTCTGATGGGCACTGACCCTAAGGAGATCTGATCATTTCTCTCTTCCTTTACCTCTAGAAATAACTTTGCTTCAATTGCCAGAAAAGCTTCTTCATTATAATCTACAATGAGATGGAAGATTTCTTCATTAGGGACTTCTAATGGGTACTGACCCTAAGGAGATCAAGGACCACTATTAAGACTTTTTTTGCCCATCACTTAATAGTTTCACCCTAACCTGTAAGCCACAGTTCCCTTTCATTTAGTTCTCCAACAGCACCAGCTAAACCTCTGGGATCCTCCAACTCCAACAATAGCAAAACCTGGAGCATTTCTTGACACCCACACACTTTGGAGTGTTGCATAATTTCCCAATGCTTACTTAATTTCATTCTTATTCCCATCGCTCCCAAGTTACTTATGTAAATATTATGATCCAGTGGACAAGAGTTTGTGGGGGGATGCTCTTCAAAGGTACACTAAATGATCTCAAGGCAGAATTTGGACCTAGGTTCTCTGGTTCCAGAGTCAGCACTCATTCTTCTGTACCACACTGCCCCATTTAGGATGAATTGGCTAGGGACAGACTAAAAGCTGAAGTACACCACAACTCTCACATAAAATTTTGAGGTCCAAAATTAATATGATGGCAAAGAGAATAGAAAAGGAGGGATAAAATACCCAAGAATGAAACTATAGGAGAGCATACAAATTGACAAATAAAATATATATATATATATATATATATATATATATATATATTCCCCTATATGTGAATCTATGAAGCAAAGAAAACTAAATTCATTAGCAATGATCCATTGCTGATTAAGATTTTAAAAGCAACTAGTTCAGATTCTACTGCTTGATGTCATCATTTACTTTGAAATTCAATTTTCATATGGAAAAGTATATCCTCCAGACACCAAAACTATAGACTCTCCAGATACAATCCGTTAGCAGTAAATAACAGTTAAGAAGTTAAATTCCGTAATGTACTAGCAAGTTGTGCAAGGTTATACCTAAGAGGAAAGTTTTCCTTTCTCTCCTTGTGCAGAGGACTAAAGAAAACCCTGCTATAGAAGTTTTGAATGGCTTTATCAACAATGCTTTCTATTCAAAACCAGAGGACTTAGTCAGAAAATATAGTTGAGAGGTCTGATTTGAAGAATTTCATGAATTTTTTTCTATTCCATTCCTTGCCACTGGAAGACAATTCAGACAGTGGGTTCCCACTATATTGCACAAGTTAGTATTATGTTTTTAACCTTGACAAAAGTGAAGCAGCAATCTCATTGTGTAGGTGACTTCCTGCTGAGTGCCACTAGCAACTAAGCATCTCCTTAAATTCGAGAGAAATGTTCTGGGAAGACTTTCATTGGAAAGAATTAGGTATTTGATTACTGAGACTTAAGATTTGAGGAGGGAAATCTGATTTTTAGTATGAAAACTGTAACTTTCCATTATTCAATCAACGTGATGGAGTATTTCAAATTGATGCTATTTACTTTAAAGACACTGGCCTAATGCACTTGGTAGACAGTAAACACTGAACTAATTATAAACTTCCTTTAGTCACTAATTCATAATGCTATATTTTGGTGAAGTAAATAAGGCTGCCTGATGTTACAGAATGAGCTCTGGATTTTTAGTCAGAGGAGCTGAGTTTGAATCCTAACTCCATTACTACAAACTTCACCTTTGGCAAATTAACTAATTCCTCTGGGATTTCAGTTTCCTCATCTGTGAAATTACAGGATTGTCCTAGATGATTTCTAAGGCCCCTTCCAATGTTCATGACATCTAGTTCCTTGAACAATTGTGAGAAAATCACTTTGTAAAATTTAAAGTTAAAAATGAAATAATTGCCCTTTGAGGTATAGGCAGGGGTGCATATACTAATACAAAGAGTTGGTAGTCATCAATTTGTTGTCATTCCAAGGTTGTCAATAAGACTCCTATGCCCTAAAACCACCTCCCTTAAATCCAGTTCATGGACAATCACCCTCGATATGTCCTTTGTCATTTTCAAGAATGAAGAAAGAATAACAATCCTTCCTTATCCCCATATACACATACTTCTTTAATGGTATCTTACATTCTCTGGATAAAGGCCTTGTATTTCTTAATTAGAGATAGAGTGTAAAATTCAAGTACCACACAGAGAGACAGCATTACGTAGTGGAAAGGGTGATAAATTTGAAATCAGAAGATGAATTCGAATCCTGTCCTTGCCAAATTTGGCTTTGTGTGCGATGTTGAGATAATACATGTAAAGAGCTCCACAAACCTTAGCATGCTCTATAAATGTTAGCTATTACTATTGGATAACTAACCTTTTTAGGTGTCAGTTTCCTGTTTAAATGATGGAGCTGGGCCAGATATTATTTACAGTCTCCTGGATTTATGAAACCTGAGTTTGAAACTTGGTTCTATCACTCACTACCTATGTGAGCTTGGACAAATCACTTAACCTCTATGATCCTAAGTTCACTCCTCTGTAAAATGGTGAGGTTGAAGTAGATAGCTTCTGAGATACCTAATAAATCTAGATCTATAATTGCAAACTTGTGATCCTGTGATGATTTCAAATTAATATATTATTCTTTCCAGAAAAAAGTAGCAGAGATTCTATATTGACAATAGTTTTTAGAGTTAAGAAGAACATGAAAATACTGGATACCTTGCATTAAAATAAGTACAACAGAGAACAAGACTAATTTTTCCTACTTCATAATTTTGTTTTAGTCTAATGACTCTAAAGGTCAGAAATCAAACCATTTCTGGGTATAGGGCTATCTCCTTGAACCTAAAGTCTTTGAGCCCCCAAATATACACCAACTTTTTCCACATTATTCTCAATGTTCATAGATCTATCTAGTGACATAACTCAGGAACAAAGACATGTAACTCTAACCCTAACCCAAAATGGGACATATATCTAAAAGCAAGTCCAGTGTCTGTGAGATAGCCACTGTAAAGCATAAACTTAACTTCCTCTCCCTAAGGAATCTTTCCTAGAAACCAGTCTAGATAAAATTCACTATGTCTAGATTAAATTAACTGATCTGCCAATTCCTCTTTTCAATTTTATTAGAAGCAACCCAGTGCACATTTATTAAGCACCAATTATATGCTAGGTCATGTCACTTAATTCTCAGAGCCACCACAGCGAATTTTTTATGAGTATAAAACTATACAGAGTTTTAGATTGACATTAGTTGAGGTGAGTTTCCAAAGTGGGAGTTTCTCATGCTGAAGAAAGATATAGGTTTGGACCAAAAAACTTTAAAGGAAATACTAGGTACTATGTTAAGAACTGAGAATACCAAGATATATAATGAAAAAGTATTTTAAGAAGTTTAGGCATTGTCTCAACAAATAAATATGAAGGTCTTATTATGACAGGCAGTGTTGCATAATGGATAGGGAACTAGCTGTGAAGCCAGGAAGACCTGATACATACTAGCTGTGTGATGCTGGGCAGGTCACAACCTCTTAGTACCATAAGTAGTCCTCTAAGACAGTAAATTGCTGAAAAGATGCCAGTGCATAATGCAAGATGGGGTATATTTGCACAAGAGTTCTACTTACTAATAAAATCACAAGTCAAGGAAGTATTGCTAGGTGCAGTACACCATTCTAGGCACAATTCAGAGAGAATTTTAGCAGGTTTCCCAAGGTCACAATGAGCATATTGCCCTGAGTAGAAATAAATCTGTAACTGAAAGAGAACTTAGTGTTAAAGGAAAACTATCTATTAGCATAGCCTTACAGATAGATTTTCCACAGCATTTGCATGCAATTATGTCCATCATATAAATTAATTGTAAATTTGGCTTTTCCAAAGAATAAACTTCATAGAAACAAATGAATTAAAAATTCAAGTGAGAACAATGGAAATAAAATATATTCTCCTTAAATATCACAGTATAGTTCACCTTTGAAATAAAACGTATGTTATTTTTACATAATGTTTTCTCTATGCTGTTAAGAAAATCCACAGAGATGAAGCATCTCATTTATTGAAGAGTTCAGTAAACAACAGCATTTATGCAGTCATTCATGAGGTTTTTTTTTAAAAGCAAAGGCAGAACACATCACCAAATTACCCGTAGAAACTTTATGATGTCAATAATTCAAAAATATTACTAGCCTTAGGTTTAGAAAGAGTCTTAAGCTGCTTTCTTGATCTTCTTTTTAAGCCTAGAGCATCATTTACAGTTGGCCACACACTTTGGGACTAAATCATTCGTAAGGGTTACAAATTTATAATTTGATAAAAATTGCTTGCAACACCAGGATATCTTGGCATGATTTTATCTTTCCATTGAAATATTTGATGTAGAAACATATCTGAACTTGGTTTATGGAATAATGAGTAGGCAGGAAGGCCTGGGTTCTAGTCATTACCTTTGATCCACACTAAGTGTACGACCCTAAAAACATACCAATCTTTCAGCACTTCAAGAAACTCTCTAAGACCATAGTTACACATCATTTGCAGATTTGCATAGGTTGGAGAGAGAAGAAGAGAAAGAAGAAAAGAAAAGAGAAGAAAGAGGAGAAAAGAGCAAAAATATTTTCCACTTTATATTCTTCATTGTGTCAATTTGTGATTATGCTTTAAAATCCTTGGAAGTATGGACCATCCTTTATTCATTTTTACATTCCCCAAAACACTTAGCAGGTACTCAAAAATAAGATGAAGTGAGCTAAATTTAGTAAAGTGCCTTGCATTGAAGAAGGGAAAGACCAGAAAGTTTTCCAGGAAGTTGCTAAACTTGCTAATAAAAACCATTAATGAAGAAATGACCAGGATAGTTATCCTGCCTCCCACTGGAACCTGGATTCTGCCCCCTGACACCCTGAGCTCTGATAAATGAACTTTCACCTTATCTTGCCATTTCCAAGCCAATCTGCTCAGCCTTTTCCCCTACCCCTTCCAGTTTTCTTTTTGTGTTGTCTTCCTCTATTAGGATATAAGTTCCTTTGGAGTAGAGATGGTCTTTCTTTGCTTTTATTTCTATCTCCAGCACTCAATATAGTAGATGGCACATGCTAAGTGCTTTATTTCTTTGTTCATTCATTCTTCAATCAATCACTGACCAACCTAAAATGCAAGGCACTGCCATGTGGAATAATAAGAAGTATAAAACACACTCCCTCTCCTCCCTGAACTAAGGCTTTACATAACAGTAGGAGCCCACATGGTGTGGTGGAAAGAACTCTGAAATTTCAGTGAGATAGAGCTGTATTCAAATTGCAGCTCTCACATTTGCTAACTTTATGACCACAGCTAGCTCATTTTATTTTTTTGCTCTCCAGTTTCCTCATTTATTAAAAAAAAAATGAGACAATGATTACAATACCTACTTCTCTGAGAGATTTTAAGGATCAATCAAGATAATGTTTTTTTTAAAACACTTTGAAAGCTTTCAAGTTCCATATGAATAGTTAATAATAAGAGAACTAGATAAACATAAAAAGATTCCTTTCTCTAATGACTCAAATCACACAAACCGTCAGTTCTTTTTAAGTTGACTTTTAAAATGCAGTTATTTGACCACCATTTATAAAATGCCAACTGTGAAGATAGCATTGTTCTAGTGTAGACAAGGGCCCCTGAGAAGTGATGAAGTTAAAAAAAGTAATATGGTTGAGTGTGGGTTTGGGTCTTTATGCGACTCTATTTTAAGCTGTTTTTAAATTAGAATATGAAAAACATTCTTTCAACAAAACATGAATCATGGCAGAGTTGAAAGCCTGGAAATGACACATTGGTAGACATATGACTCCTAGAGGTAGACACTATGTTTAAGAGAAGGCCATGTCAATTTGGGCAAAATGAAAAAGTGGAAGGAATAGAGTTTTTTTTTTTCCAGGAAGAGGGAAATTTAAAATGGTGATGAATACATGATACTTATGAAAGCATTCATTTTATTAGGGTAATAGCTCATATACCCTATTAGGCATCTGCTCTCTATTCAATCTACATTAGAAGTGCTGTTGAAAAAATAACTGCGATGTGCCACACCTCACAAAATAGTGCAACGTTTAAATAGATTCAGAACAATTCCATTTTTTCTCTTCTGACCTTTCAGTTTTCAGTAGGTTCGCATTGACTTTTTTATAGCTGAGAAGTGTTAAGAGAATAATAGATGGAGAGCACTGGATTGTATTCTTGATTCTGCCTCTGTTTACCTAGCACTGTCATTACAGTTTTCATGCAGTTAGGTAAGAAGCCATTTTAGCACAAGAAAAGCTGATAGGTTAGAAGAAAAAAATATCATTTTCATTTTTCTTTAGCCTCAGGATATTACAGAACTGAGCAAGTTGAATAGATATGATAGCAAACTGTTAGCAGCTTTCTGTTCAGTATAAATGTATGTTAGTATAGGCCAAAAGACATTGTTTTTTTTTCTTTATGAGCAAAAAGAAATCTTTAGTTTCTTAAATAATGAGATAACAATAAAAATAAACAATTAAAAATATTAAGATTAAATTATTTTATTAAAATTAAAAATTAAATTAGAACTATTACCTAAGGTAATGATTTCATAACAACTTATTCACAATAAATGATTTTCATCTAAGAACTTGCATTTCTGCACAGATAATCAGTATTGCCGATGTTCCAAGATAACGTACATCTATTCATCTGAATATTTAATTATTTTAAAAACCAAATTAGCAGAATTATTTGATAACTAGCAGAAGGATTGTAAACAAGGGATATGAAGGAAAACAGACTATTTATTAAATGACAAGAAAGTGCTTGGTGGAGTATATAGGAATCTATATTGAGTCTGACATAATTGATCAGGCTAACTGCTTGCTTCTTGATAGTTTGGAAGACATAATGAGTTCTTTTAGTGAAATTACTGGATAAAAAAGTATTGAAAACCCAAGTTCTTAAGTGAATACCACAACTAATGTCCAAATTTTTCATTAGCCAGTTAATCTTAACATCAGCCAAATTGAGAGATGAAGAATTAGGAGAGGAAGGAAGTATGTTGGGTGACCATTCTTTATATTAACAATGCTAGCAAAGATGGGAAATACAGTTAGAACAGACCAGATATATATAGAATACTATGCAAGAGGTCATACAATTTTGACTGTATTAAGAAGTTGATTCTCAAGTTATATTTAGGAGAAATGAAACAGTGTGGAAAATATATTAGATTTTACTATTAGAAAAAATAATGATCAAGAGAACATCAGTAATTCCAAACTATCTTCCTACTTTTTCATAGATACATAATGCTTATCAGAATAAACTAAATATGAGCAGCTAGGTGGCACAGTGAATAGAGGACTGGCCCTGGAGTCAGGAGGACCTGAGTTCAAATTTGACCTCAGACACTTAACACAAAAACTAGTTGTGTGACCTTGGGCAAGTCACAATCCCAATTGCCCTCCAAAAAAAAAGGCAACAAAAAAAAAAAGAAGAAGAATAAACTAAATATGCATTGACAGAATATGTGAGGTTGATCAGGGCACTAGAAGGGGGAAAAACAAGTTTTTATAAGTGATATCTTATAATAGAACCCCTCTTTACCATCATACAATTCACTGAAAGTTGTAAAGAATACACAATCCCTGGGCGGCTAAGTGGCATAGTGAGTAAGAGCACCGGCCCCAGCGTCGGGAGACCCAGGATCGGTTCCAGCCTCAGATACTTAATACCCACACAAAAAAACTGGCCGTGTAACCTTGAGCAAGTTACTTAACCCCAATTGCTTTTAAAAAAAAAAGAATACACCATGCCACTGTGTTTGTTAACCATAAAAAAGCAAAATGTGATTTGATAAGGCAAAATTTCTCCACAAACCTCTCCCACAAAATGTTGCCCATTCATATTTCAAAACTACTTCAGATTCCTCAAGTGATATAATAATATCATTGGTTGCTGACCATCTGATCATTAATATCACTCAAACATAAACAGAGAGATGCTATGCTCACAAGAGGTCTTTGTCACTGCTGTGGTGAAGAACTATCACCAAGTTCAAGTTAGGGAGCATTGAATACTACTGTTCACAGATGCCATTGAACTAATTGCATTAATCCCTGAGAAACTGAAGAGCTTTCTCAACAAGTTACATCCTCAATCACAAGATTTTAGCCTCACTGGCCACACAAGGGGAGATCATAGATTTTGACTGAGAGTTCAATCCTTTAATTTTACAAATCAAGAACTTCTGACCCCCAAAACAATAAACAATAGAGCAAGTTCACACAATTGGCCAAGCCAGGTTTTGATCTGTGCTACTCTGAGTCTAACTGTAGAATACTTGTGACTGTATCACATTGCTACCATATAGCCTGATATTCATGCCTATCATCTTCACAATTATATTAAGTTATATAAATAATATAGGACCTGTCTATTAGTTATTCAATCAACTAGCATTTGTCAGGAGCCTTTGTTAAGGTGGCAAAGAACTGGAAATTTTAGGGATGCCCATCAGTTGGGGAATGGCTGAGCAAGTTGTGGTATATGATTATGATGACTATTGTGCTATAAGAAATGATGAACTAGGTGATCTTAGAAAAACATGTATAGAGTTGCATGAAACAATGAAGAAATAAACATAACCAAAATGTTTGGTATACAAAGAACTTGATATACAGTATACAGTAACAGCAATATTGTTTTAAAAACATCTTTGAGCAAATATATTCATCTTGACTATTAAAAATACCCAAATTAACTAAAAAGGACATATGAAGGAAGATACCATCTGCATCCAGAGAAAGGACTAATAAACAGAAGTATCTTTGCCAAGAAAGCCCCAAATAGGGTCAGAAGAGCTGACATGACTGAAAAACAGCTGAACAACTGAGAATGTGTCAGACGTTGTGTTAAATTCTGGGGACATAGAGAAGTGGAGGAAAAGTCCCTGCTCTCAAAGATCTCACAGTCTAATGGAGAAACAACATGCAAACTAAATAAAAAAGATAAATTAGAGATAATCATATAAGAAAATCACTAGCATTAAGGGGGATCAGGAAAAGCTTCTTGTGGAAGATAAGACTTTCTGGTGAGATTTGAAGGAAACCAGGGAATTTGGGAGAGATAAATGAGGAAGGAGAACATTCCAGGCATTGGGGACAGTTAATGAAAATACTCAAAGTCAAGGGATGGAGCATCATATGTAAGAACCAACAGGGTCAGTTTCAATGAATGCAGAGTGAAGTAAGGCATAAGAAGACTGAAAATGCAGAAAGGGGCTAAGTAATGAAAGAACTATTAACAGAGGGTTGTATATTGGATACTGGAGGCAATAGGGAGCCACTGGAGCTTACTGAAAGGGGGTGGGGGTGGGAGTGAGGAGGGTCAAATGGTTAAACCTGCACTGTAAGATTAGTTTTACAGTTGAGTGGGAGATGAATAGATAGATAAACAGATAGATAGATAGATAGAGATAGACAGATAGATAGAGATAGATAGAAATAGAAAGATAGAGATAGAAAAGAAAAGAAAGCAAAAGATAAGGATATAGTATATATGTATAAATATATTAGTACATATTTGCACATATATATTAGTGTAAGACTTTCTTCACCAAATTTATGTGTTTAAATATAAAACAAATTAGATATATTTAACCTCATGTCTTTGTATAATCAAATGCTTTTCAACTTATGTATACTAAAACACCAATACACAGTAAGGATCGAAAAATACAACAAAATGGATTTTCCCTACAACCAGAGGTCCTCTGTGCATGTGACCACTAGGGTTACTGAGCCTATTCTGCTCTTCTCAAACAATCCATGGCCCATACTCCACCCTCACATCAAAGCTTTGCTCAGTTTGCCTCCAGAGTCAGCAGTATGCATGCAACTCTTTATTCAAGAACGTAGAACAGAAATTCTTACCCTGGGATCTGTGAACTTTTAAAAATATATTTTGATAACTATATTTCAACATAATTTATTTCCTTTGTAAATGTAAAAATATATGTATATACATATTATGCATTTAAAAATATCAGTCTTGGAAGGGTTCACCAGACTTATAAGGGAGTCCATGCTACCATACACAAAAAAAACGTTAAAAAAAAAAACTTCTATGTTGGAGACATTAAGGAACTTAGACAACATTGGAGCTTTTAAACATCCCCATAATGATTGAGTCAAAAAATTCACTTAACTATGAAAAAAAACAACTTTCTCTATAGTATTCCTAACAAACTAAGTGGTCCAGCAGATAAAGTGTTTGTTCAGGAGTCAGGAAAAGGTTCAAAATTGTTTTCTAGAATGGCTGAACTAATTCACAGCCCCAACAGTGCATTCATGTGCCTGCTCTCCCACATTCCCTCTAACAGATGTCATTCTCCAGTTCTGGCATATTTGTCAATTTTAGGGTATTGAAGTAGCTACATGATTCAATGGATAAAGCACCAGACCCAGAGTCAGGAAGACCTGAGTTCAAATCCAGTCCTAGAAACTTACTAGTTGGGTAAATCTACTAGTTAAATAAATCTTCAGTTTCTTCATGTGCAAATTGGAGGAAATAATATCTAATTCTCAAGCCTACCATAAGAATAAAATGAGACAGCATTTGGGAAACACTTTGCAAATTTTAAAGTGTTATTTTCATAATAAAAATAAAAATCCAACATTTATATAAGGCTTACTATGTGCCAGTCTAAGTGCTTTACAATTCTTATTATTATCTTGTTTGGTCCTCACAACAACTCTAGCAGGTAAGTGCTACTATTTTCTGTATGTATGAGGAAACTGAGGCAAACAGAGGTTAAGTGACTCACCTAAGATTCACCTCACCAGTAAGTATCTAGAGTCACCTGTGAACTCAGGGTTTCTGACTCCATCTACCTGCTTCAGTTATTAACATTATTGTTGTCACTATTAAATGTGTCTAATGAAGAGGAACTTACTACCTCCAGAAGCTTCTCATTCCACTTTTGAACAATATACCTGATTGTAAAGAAAACAAAAGTTTTATAGCAATTCAACAAGCCCTTAGTGAGAATTTACTATGTGCCAGATTAGGCCCTGAGAATACAAAGATAAAAAAGGAAGCAATACTTGTCCTTAAAGGACTTATATTTTAGAGGATGAGAAAGGATAGCAAATATATTGATAAGAACATTAGAAACATGTTTTCAAAAAAAGTAGTTTCTGGGGACCCAGGGAGATCAAGAAAGACCTCTTTTAAACATGCATATAATCTTTGAAACTAAAAATTTTAAGATGCATGAGAGATCATTTAATTTAACCTGTATTTATTTTTAAAAAAACAACAATAACAACCACCTTCCTCTAGCAGGAGGCCTCTGAACTGAATTCAAAATAAAGGTAAGGATTCTAGGAAGCAAAGGTGAGGAGGGAGAACATTCTAGGCTTAGAAGTCAGACCATACAAAGACAAAGAGGTGATCATTATGTCATGAAGGAGAAACAGAAGTACAGCATTTTGAGGGAGAGTACTATAAGATCAGTCTGGGAACACTGGTTGAAGTCATAATGTAAAAGACATTAAATGTCTGAAAAGTTTGTATTTTTATCCAAGAGGCAAGAGGAAACCATTAAAGATATTTGAGCAAGGGAAAGGCACATACTTTAGTAATGGCAATTTTACAGCTATAAGGGTAACACTGTAGATGATGGCTGGGGCGGGGGAGAGACTGGCATCAGAAAAATCAATTAGGGACCTATTTCAAGAGGCAAGGTGAAAGGACTTGGACTAAGGTGGCATCTACACTTCGGAAAGAAGGAGGAAGATAGGTCTGAGAGATATGTAGAAAGAGAATCAAGAGTTCTTGGCAACTGATTGGAAAAAAGATATCAAGCTTTAGTCTACCACTCTGCAATTTCCATTTATTGTTCCAAGTTCTGCCTTCTGACATAAAGCATAAATCTTTTTAATGTAACAGCTTTTTAAAGAATACTTGAAGACAGATTCCCCATGAGCTGATCCCATGTCTTTTCTTCTACAGACTAAATATCCCAGTTCCCTTAGTAATCCTTGCTTAACATATAACCTCTTTGAATTAACTCATTCTCTTCATTTGTGAATTGAAATGGCAAATACTCACACTCTGGTATAATGTACAATAAAAAGAAAATCCATCTAAGTCATTAAATCATTTAAGAAATAAGGAAGGACTCATTTTGGTTATCTCAATTGAAGGCTCTTACTTCTCGTTCCATTCTTAAGTATTTCGAATTGGACCTTGATCCATAGTTGTCCTTTCTGAATACTTGTCCTATTGAAGGCCAAATAGATTCCTTATAAAATACCTGAAATTTTAAACCTTCAGTTACTCTACATAATAATTTATCTTTACACTGCCTTTCATATCTGAATCTAAAAAGTTGATTTTCAGAAAGAGACCAGTACAACCTTAACTATCTTTTTTATGACAATCTTGTTTTGCCAAGCCTTTCCATTGCATAAGTAATAGAGCAAATTTGAAATGCTGTGGTGCCACCTTGTGGTTATTTCCCATAGTACAAACATCATTTAATAATTTTTTTAATCATATTCATGTCCTTTGGTTCTTTATCTACTTGATATGTAAAGAATTGCTGGTTTTGTAAAGAATTGGCTGGGTAAGAGTTCATCTAAGTTTGGAAGCTGCAAGATTCAATTCTTAACTAAAGAGGAAGTCAATTATAAGCATGATAGATGATTGCTCTAGCTTATGCCATCATTTTGTTAAAATGGGTGGCCATTTCAGCCAATCACTCCCAGTACATTGTTGTGAAGGGAGGAGGGAGTAGTTAGAATAGTCACTATTTTTTAAGGGTAAATTCTCTGTGATATCTAAAAAAATGAGATCCCTTGCCTCCTAGGATTTAGTCCTTGAAAAACTCCCATAAGTCAGACCCTCTTTCTGAAGGAGCACTAGATAATGCACCTTTAGCAACCAGACTTCATGGGCTCTGGGCTATGCTTTACTAAATGATAGCACTGTGGGCTAAACAGCTGCATTAAAGAAGTTCCATGATGAATGGATGGGATTTGCCAAAAAGTCCCAAAGGGACCTACTTAACACCAAAGAAGGTTTGATGAATGCACTTGGTAAGCAATCATATGTAACAGACCATGAATAGCTACTGAATAATGCATAGCACTTCCTATGTTTGGGAGATATAACATGAATATGAATACAATTGTGAATTCTCTTTGATATCCTGGGGTTGTCTGACATCTCAGGGATGGAGAAAAAAATCTAGAAATTTTCACTTTCATAAACTAATCTACACCTATGTGGCAATGCTGCCATAAAGAGGTAGCCTTTTTTTCTGGCTACCTCCCCCAGGGAAATGTCAGCAGAAGAAAGAAAAAAAGGGAAGAAGCCATCTCTGTGACTGATTATTCTAGCATCAGATTCTCTGTTCCTGATCTGTATGGTGGCTCAGGTCATGCAATTTAAACATAATATTAAAGGAATGACAGGCAACCTGACATAATAGATAGAGGGCAGACCTTGAAGTCAGGAAGAACCGGGAATAAGCCTTGCCTCTGACATACCCTGTGTGACCATAAGCAAGTCATTTAACCCTTTGTTGCCCTAGGTAAGTCTCTAAGAGGATAAGTTATAGACCAGTTGCCTATTTGCCATACCAGGTTTCCATACCAGGAGTTCTATATGAAAATGAAATCATAGATCAAGATGAACAAATACACACAAACAATACATACATATGTGTACACACATATGCACACATACATGTGTATATGTAGATGTGTATACACTATGTCTATATATTTTATTGTGTGTATGATTACAATAGGTTGATACCAACCACAACTAATAGCAGAAGATATACCAGAACCTAACAAATATTTTAAAATTTTATTATATCTAAAAGACCATCTGTCCTTCCAAATTGTTTGAAGAAATGGCGCTGTAGAACTCACTTAAAATATAAAAACAACATTTAAAGAAGCAATGCAGTTGTAAAATTATATTTCGTTATATTTATTTGTAGAGCAGCATAGCACAATAGCTTGAAAGTCAGTTCCATAACTAAGGAGAGAAAGAGACACAGACACAAACACAGAGGGAGACAGACAGAGACAGAGAGAGTCAGAGATAAAGGGGGACAGAGAGAGAGAGACACAGAAAGAAACAGAGATAGAGAGAAATCCTCTGGGTAGGGCAAGATGCAAAAGCCATATATTGACACATCAATAAGGATCCCTTGACATTCGTACTTTCTTATACTAAGCAATTCCTGCTCATGTTTTTCAACAAATCTTCAAATAAGAATACATTTACCATACTGATCACCTTCTTCTAATCTCTTGATTTTGTGTTCTTACAAATGGAGAACATGGGTTGGTCATCAATTGTCACTGTCTCTCATTATACAGATACTCTACCTTCTTTTCTAACCATTTATGTCTCTGATGATTATCTTTCACACATCTTCCCTTATTCCATTCTTCATTGTTGATATTCTACATTCTACTCAAGCTCAGCAGAGAATTCACCACTGTCTGCTGCATAACCTGTTGCTTAAATCCTTCAGACTGGTATACTCCATAACTCAGTTACATTTAGCATCACTAGAAGAAAAACAGGCCCCTGTCTCAGAAAAGAAAAATGTGAGATCATTAAAAGTATTTTGCAATTTTCTAAAGGCTATCCAGCAAGGTCCACTTCTTATACAATTCTAAGCCCATTTCTTTATCAATCCAGAGTATTTGTACAAAATACTGTCAAGACAGATCTTTCTTATAGGCTTTGCATCCAATTACCTATCATATCCTGGAAAAAATGTCATTCTTCATCTACTTGTTTTATTCTTATATGGATAGTTGGCTGAATTCTAGTGAAAGATCATGAATCTCAGTAGATGGTGCTGTGTTCTGAAGACTGATTTAATCAGGACAATGTCAAATCTCTCTTCAATTTAGACTCAGAATCAGAGAAGGTGAAAATTTGAAGGGGCCTCTAGTCCAACCCATATCTCAAAAGAAACCCTTCTATGATACAACTAACAAGAGTCTATCCATTCTCCCTTGAAAGACTTCCAAGAAAAGGGAGTCCATCACTTACTAAGGTAGCCCATTCCACATTTGAACAGATCTAAGTACAAGGAACTTTTCCTTGATATTAAACCTAAATTGCCTCCTTTGCAATTTCTTCCTATTTTATCTGGTTCTGTTCGTCTGGGACAAACAGAAGTAGTTCATTTTCTCCACTATATTACAACATTTTAGATACTTGAACATAACTATCTTGCTCCCCATGAGTCTTCTTTATTTATTTTTCCAAACCAAATTTGTGATTTTACATTTCTCCATCAATTCAAAAGAGTGTCTTTCATTTGGTTATAAAAATCTACAAAACGATGGAGTATGAATAGACAACAGATATTTGGAAAACGATCTGGGGGTTTTCGTAAACTACAAATTTAATATGAGTGATCAGTGTAATGTGGCGATCAAAACAAATTAATGTAACCTTAGACTTCAGTAAGAGGCATATCTTCCAGTAATATAGAGATAACAATCAATACCTCTGTTCTCTGATATTGTGGATGATATGTTTTAAGAAAGATATTCTTAGGTTTAAGAATGCCCAGAAAGGGGCAATGAGGATGGTGAAGAAAATTGAGTCTATGACATATAGAGAGAGATCAGTTGAAGGAACCTAATATGCTTAATGTAAAAAGAAGACAAGGGTACCATAACTGCCCTCAGATATTTGAAGACCTGTCAAGTTATAAAGAATTAGGCTTGTTCTATTTGGCCCAGAAGGACATAACAAGAAACAATGAAAGGAAGTTACAATTAGAGAAATTCTGGATTGATGTGGGGGTTAGGGGGGCTCCTAACAATTAGAACTATCCAAAAGAGGAAGAAAATCCATCAAGAGATGGTGGATTCCTCCCAATTAGAGGAATTCAAAGAGGAGCTGGATGAGCATTTGCTTTAAATGGAAATTCCTTTAGCACAATGGTTAACAAACTATGAGCCAATCCAGCACACCACCTGCTTCTGTACAGCTATGAACTAAGAATGGGTTTACATTTATTCAAATTGTGGCTGAAGGAATTGGTGATGGTAAGTCTAGAGAAGAATCACAGAATCTGAGAATTGGAAGGGACCTCCATACCCATCTAGTCCAATGCAGATACTAAATCAAGAGCTGACAAATACTGTCCGCTGCCTGTTTTGATACAACCTATGAACTAAGAATGGTTTTTCCAATGATATAAAGTATAACTGGGGGGGCTAAACATTCCAAGTTCTTTCAACAAACCCTTATATGACATGGATTCAAGATCTGTTTGCTCTCTTCTGGATACCTTCTAGCTTTTCAATATCATCCTTGTATCAAGGGCTAAACACAGATCTCCAAATGAGAACTGACCAAGGTACAAGGGCAGAAGGACTATCACATTGCTATTCCAGGAAGCTATGACTCTATTGGTCCAGCCTAAAACTGTCCCAGTTTTTTGGCTATCACAACACATTACTGACCCACACTGAACATGGAATCCACTAAAACTATTGGATCATTATTCCTGTTGATTCATATTCCCTCCCCCCCGCTTTTGTAGTAGAGAAGATGATTTTGCATCCAAGCATAAGACTGCATTTATCAAGATTTTTGATCCTGACTCTATCATCTGGGGTGTTAGTTATCCCTGGCCCTTCTCCTTGCCCAAGCAAAGCTTTCTATCTACACAGATGATCAGACTATGAGCTTCTTGAAAGCAGGTACTGTCTTCTATTATTCTATCTAACCCTAGCACTTCACAAAGTGCCTGGAACATAATGAATGCTCAATTAATGTTTACTGACTAACCATCCCAGCTTCGTGACATATGCAAACATGATGAGCATGCCATCTATGCAGTCTTCACACTGCACTAAAAAACAGACTTTTTAGCACATCTTTGACCTCTCTCTTTCTTATGCTTCATTTGATATTGTTATTCAGGCATTTCAGTCATGACCTACTCTTCATGATCCCATTTGGTGTTTTCTTGGCAAGGATGATGGAGTACTTTGCCATTTCCTTCTCCAATTCATTTTGCAGATAAGGAAAGTAAGGCAGGGTTAAGTGATTTGCCCAAGATCACACAGTTAGTGTCTGAGGCTACATTTGAACTCAAGTCTTCCTGAAACCAGGCCCAGCACTCTCTATTGCACCACCTAGCTGCCCTCATTTGATATTTATAATCAGTAAAAAAAATTTTTCCATTGTTACATCTTTTAAAGAACATTACATTAGCATATTAGATTATAAACTACCTGCAGGCAGAGACCATGGCTTAACTATCAATGTCATTAACAATGTCATTCCCTTGATCAAATACCCTCCATAGTCCTGATGACTCCTCATCAATGTCTAAACTTCTTTGGCTAACATTCAAGATCCTTTACACTTTGACCCTAATCTAAATGTTTATCTTTTACTTTAACTTTTAGCCTTCATGAGCCCTCCACTTTAACTAATATAATTGACTCACTGTCCCCAAAATATCATTTTCTCTCTATCCATATTTCTACTATTCTCTCTCTCCTGGAAAGTCCTCCTTCCTCAATGTACCTTACCTAAATCCTACACCTCATTAAGAAACAATTGAAATAAAAACATTTAAAATAATTATTTTTAGTTTTCAATATTCCCTTCCATAAGATTTTGAGTTTTGAATTTTCTGCCCATCTTTTTCTCCTCCCCCCCCCCAATACAGCATGCAATCTGATATAGTCTCTACTTATACATTTATATTAAATGTGCTTTCACATTAGTCATGATGTAAAGAAGAATTAGAATTAATGTTAGGAACCATGAGAAGGAAGAAACAAAGGAAAACAATCAAAGAAAAGAAGAGCAAATAGTATGCTTCCATCTGCATTCAGACTCCAAAGTTCTTTCTCTGGCTGTGGATAGCATTTTCCATCATCAGTCTCTTGGAGTTGTCTTAGATCTTTGCATTGCTCAGAAGAGCTAAGTCTATCAAGGTCAGTCATCACACAATGTGGCTGTTACTGTAGCCTCCTACTTCTGCTCATTTCACTCAGCATCAGTTCATATATAAGTCTTTACAGGTTTTTCTGAAGTCTGCCTGCTCATCATTTTTTATAGCACAATAGTATTCCATTACACTCATACACCACAACTTGTTTAGTCATTCTCCAATCGATAGATATCCCCTCAATTTTCAACCTTTGCCACCACAGAAAGAGCCAGTATAAATATTTTTGTACATGTGGATCCTTTTCCCATTTTTATGATCTCTTTGGAATACAAACCTAGAAGTGGTATTGCTGGGTCAAAGGGTATGCATAATTTTATAATTCTTTGGATATAGTTCCAAATCATTCTCTAGAACTGTTGAATCAGTTTACAACTCCATCAACAATGTATTATTTTTCCAATTTTCTCACATCTTCGCCAACATTTCTCATTTCCCTATTTTATCATGTTAGCCAATCTGATAGGTATGATGTGGTACTTCAGAGTCATTTTGATTTGCATTTCTCAAATCAATAATGGAAATCACAACTTTTCTATAAAAACTTCTCTGACCATAAACTGGGCCACAGGGTGTCCTGTTCTAGTAAGCTTCCATTCTGCAATTCAGTTTTTTTTTCCTACAGGTCCCAATTATTCACCCATTTTTCTTGTCTGCTAACCACTTTTTTAGCTAGTTAGTTCTCCTTTTGGACCCACTGAGGAAAGCACTGAAGTATCACAGTTATTTCCCCTTCATCTCAGAGGAAACCAGATCATCTAAATCTAATATGTTGTTTTATGCAAGGAAAAGCAGTCAAAGTTATTCCATAAAAGAGGGTAGATATGACCAGTATTTTTATATTTTAAAACTTCATTCAAGTGTAGAGAGAAACAATTTTTAAATCGATGAGATAGAGTACTGTTTTTGGAGTCAGAGGACTTGGTTTCAAATCCAGGTTCAATTGTTTATTAACCAAGTAACATAGACCAAGCCATTTAATCTTTGTAGGACTCAGTTTCCCTTCTTTTATTCCCCTTCTTTTTGTAAAGCATTATTTATGTGAAAGCAAGAATAGGTAACCACAGAGGATGTGAAATTACAGAGAAATTCTGACATGGATCCCATCCCAGAGAAGGCTCAGCTGACCACAACTCTTTTTTTTTTTTTTTGCCTTTTGGAGGGCAATTAACTTGCCCAAAGTTACACGGCTAGTTTTTTTGTGTGGGCATTAAGTCACAACTCATTTTCATTCCAATTCCGGCTATTTTATCCATTTCAACAGACCATTTTTCTTACTCTGGTAGAAGCAGTTCAGAAATCTGCCATATTAAACTGTCACAAGGAAACAAGACAATAGAAGATACCAGATAGTAATGGAACCTTATCAGCACTGTCTGTCACAGAAACAGCTATCACCAAATCAAGGTAATAATGAATTTAAGAGGTAATTTAACCCATGTTCTGGGACTATCTTGAGATTCAAGAGGTAGACTTGGTAAATTTTATTTTGTGTACCAACCAATTATGCTTGCAAATTGGGGATGCATAGAGTTACCTGAAGTTATAAAGTAAATTGGTCCCTCTCCAAAGGGCAAGTAAAAAGAACCATGAATTTTCACTAGGTTAAAAAAAATGTTTATGTCAGCTTGAGGTTACATTTTGACAGAGTAATTAAAGATATATCTGCTCTTAGTCCTGAAACACATATGCAAAAATTTGATTACTTGGAAAGACATAAGCATTTTACTATTGCCTGCCTCAGAATGAATATTCTAGCTAATATGCTTTCATCCCCTAATGCTGTGAAACCTTTAGAAAAAGTCCCTTTTAAAATTCTTGAATCCAAACTATGAATTCATTTATTATTCTCATACTTTATTCATGAATAATTATAGGCAGAGGAGAGCTGATTAGTCCTTATGTCATAGTAGAGGGGGAAAAATTGAAAGGCATATGTATTGGGAATGTTTGTTTGGAGATAGTGAGTTGGATTAAATGCTGCCTTTGAATGCAAGGCCAATGGTTCTTTGTTGAATTATTTGGTAGTGATAAGAATGTGAGCCTTTATTCCAATTTTCTTTGTAATACCATAACATTCATCATGAACATTAAATCACTATTAATTGTATAATGGGATAATAGGGGAATGTGAAATAATGATAATAATAGTGAACATTAACATAACTATGTTACACAGTGCTTTATATACATTATCTCATTTGATCCTCACAAAAACCCTGTGCGATAGTAGCTAATTAAAGACAGTAAAGTATGTCTCTCTTTACAAATCACTCAAGAAATCTGTGTGGCACCTAAGTGACAGAGAGCCAAGACTATTACCCAAAGCACAAGCAACAGTCACCAACTTAGTGTATTTCCATATGTATACAGACATCCATAAGAAATGAAATGGAATCATTTACCCAAAGATACCAATTGGACAAGTTCTATTCATTAAAGTTAATTTTGAATAGCTGTCAAATTTTTACAAAAGTATAAAACAAACTTGAGAATATATGCTATCAAAGTGAGAACAGAGGCAGTATATAATAATAGAATTAGAGCTAACCTTGAGTCTCTGACTAATAAATATTGCCTGAATGACCCAGGACAAGGTACTTAACCTCTCACCTCCCCCAGAAAACTAAGACCTTAAGTTGAAGAACATGCTGAAAAAAAATTGAAAATCTGCATTGATAAAGGGAGTTTCATCAGTGGGAGTTTTCATACTAATTAAATCATAGGTCTGGAATAAAAATAAAACAAATAAATAAACGTGTTCTCAAATTCTTACATGTCATTAAAAATTTGCCTTAGCACCTCACAAAACTTTACAGAATCTCAAAGTTGGAAGGGACTTTGGTAGATATCCACCAACTCATCTCTCGACTAATTACTAAGCAACTGGTCATCCAGACTTGGTATAAAGTCCTCCAATGAAAGGCTCAATCAGTCAATAAACATTTATTAAATACCTACTACATGCCAGTCACTGTGCTAAGTCCTGGGAAAGGAGCTGCCGAGTCAAGCCATGACATTTTTGGACATCACTAATTGGTAGGTGGGTTTTTTTCTCCCTTACATCAAGTTCAAATTTGCCTCTTTGAAATATCTACCTATCACTCCATTCTAGGTCCCAAATTCCTAATTATCACTGAACAGATGATGGACTCAACTAATTGAGATAATTTCATTCCTCTCTAAAGATGCCAGAATGTTCTCATGCTTCAATGTAAGTATTCTGTGGCATGTTCAATTTGGCCCAATGACTTAAAAAAAAATCCTGCTACCCTGTTACTGTCATCTCTTATTATGTTTCTCACATCCATTAGTAAATGTCTCTAGCTATTCTAAGAATTTACTTACATTGGTCATTATCTATCTTGAACTAAATAAACTGGACATTGCCTACCTGACCAGTGAAACAATATTGCCACACAGAGGCTGGCCACAAGTGCTTGAAGGTAGCCCTTAGTGATTTTCTTCAAGAGTCCTGACCTCCTGCCTGTTTAACACCTCCCTTCACTACCAAAAAGATTTACTCTACATTCCCTCCAGGTCACCACATGCATGCACATATTAATGGTTTTCCTATAGCAAGAGAATTAATAGGCCTAGAAACAGATGCTCATTTACTGTAAGTACTACTGCAATATCCAATTGGGCTTTATGCATGGCTGATAGCAAGCTCTCCCCAAAGGGTTGTGCCTTAAATGTTCTCTATTTTGAGATTCATATTTTTGTGATTTTATTAAGTTGGAAATTAACATTTGCTGGCTAATGGTACATCACTGACTGTGAAAAGAACTGTACTTTGGGACTCTTTAAAAGACTATATTCCTTCCAAGTATTTAATACTATCTTTCCCTGGTCAAATATAAACCAGGTTGGGTGAATTCCAGAGGAAACTTCATCCAGTTTTTGGCCAAAGAGATTGATGGATCTGATATATAATTAGAGGGCTCTACAAGGGAAATGAACTCCAAAGCAGCCAAGAGCAGATGCCATGGTTCTCTCTCAAGATGTGCTATGAAAAGAAATGGTTCTCTCAAACGCAAAAAAGCAACGCATCTAAAAAGTCCTGTAGGATCTGCCTTATTTTCAATCTCTGCTCCAAAACTAAAGTATGGGGAGAGTGGGTGAGGAGGATAGGCAGTCTGATAGCATCTTTCAAGGATCTTAAATATATATTAGAAGACATCATAAAGATCACCTAGTCCAAATCCCTCACTTTAAAGATGAGGAAACTGAGTGCCAGAAATATCAAGTGACTTATCTAAAGTCACACAGGTAGTTGGCAACAGAGATAAAATGAAAAAGAAGATTCATAACTCCCTTGCCTTACCCTGCCCTCCACCATCCCCATTCTACAGAGTCCTAAATTAGAAATTTTGCACCTGAGGAAAGAACCAAAAACTACTCCCAAGGCCAATGGCATACTGAGGCTATTTCTACCTCTATCTGCAGAGGAAGCTAGGCATTCAGGGGTTTCCTATTTTAACTAATAATTCTAGATAAGTTCCTATTAAGATCAAGTATTTCTTCACACTTCACATGTGAGATGCCTTATTACTTACAAGCATGGGGAAAGTGGAAGTTCTTAAAGGAAATAGCTGGGGAAGGGGACTAAAATTTGTCTTGAAGACAACCCCATTAATACCTTACAAATATCATGCTAGAGTGAGAAGGTGCCTTAGAGATCAGAACCTAGGATTCAGGGAAAGCATAGGGGAGAAGAGGGAGGGAAAGTGGACTTTGTTTCTTCCAGGTGTAGCCTGGCACCAACCTCTCACACATCCTACCCCACCCCCATCCCCTTCCTTGGGAAAGTTTGAGAAGATGGGAGACTAAAGAAACAAAAACAGTTTGGGGGTTAGGGAAGACAGAAATATCCCCAAGAATGCAAGGCCCCACAGCAGGGGATGAAGAACTGTTCCCCTCTTCTGCTCTGCCCTGCCTGAAATGAACCAACATTCTTTATCCCAGAGTCCACTGTGCTGAGAGTCAGTAGAGAAATGCTAAAACCAAAATAATCCTAACCCTGGACCTCCAGGAAACAAACGCCCTAAAGTAATCCTCTATTGATTCTCAGGTGATCATTTTCAATATCCTGGCAATATTTTCAATCTTCTGCTCAATCTTATTCCATTTCCCAAATCTCTTGTTCAAAGGAGAGTTTGAAAAACTAGACAGAGTAAGATTTAAAGGTAAATAAAAGATCCCAGAGCAGAAATTGTTATTTCCCTTTGTCAGCTTTGCCTTTTCCATGGAGTCTTCCATTCTGGGCTGATGGTAGTTGGGGGTTTGATTTCTAGCCCACTCCTGGGGCCTGAGGCTGCCTAACACAATTCTCCCCTTCTCTGGAGGGTCATTCTTTTAGTCAGGTGCTCTTAATTCAAGAAATAATATGGGGGCGGCCAGGTAGCACAGTGAGTAA
This sequence comes from Petaurus breviceps papuanus, assembly GCF_028583685.1. Lineage (NCBI taxonomy): Eukaryota > Metazoa > Chordata > Mammalia > Diprotodontia > Petauridae > Petaurus > Petaurus breviceps. Next base: position 15,119,270 of record NW_027187372.1, read on the forward strand.
GAGCATCGGCCCCAGTGTTGGGACAACCTGGGGATCAAATCCAGGTTCAGACACTTAGCACCACACCCAGAAATAACTGTAACCTTGAGCAAGTTACTTAACCTCAATTGCTTTAAAAAATAATAATAATAATAATAATGAAATAATAAAAAAGAAATAATATGAAAAGAATTCCATGAGACAGAGCCATGTATGCAACCCAAGCTGATCCACTCTCCCAGTGGAGGGCACACCTACCCTTACCATCCTGGGCATTACTGATAGAACCTCACTATAGCTCCACCCTCTCACCAGGCTTCACCTTACCTTTTTCATTAGAGGACTGCTGTGAGTGATCCTTTAAGTTTGCTGCTGTGTGACAAATTTCCCATTCGAAGACAAAGCCCTTTAAATTGTAAACAAATTCCCTGCCCCGGTAACCACTATGTAATGAAAACAGATTACATTCACTAACCTAATTAAAATGACTACTTGTGTTTAATTTATGTATTAGTTTTATTGAAGATGTGAGAAACCAAAAGGTATTTTGACAAAAGAAAGCAATGTAAAAATAGATAAAATGAAGATGCATGTAAAATAACAATAAAGTTGTAAAGAAAGGCAGCTTCTGGGATATTGGGCCAGCAAGCTGGTGAACTAGACACCATTCTCAATAATGATTAATGACAGAGACAGAGAGAGAAATATAGAGGGAGATGCAAATAGACAAAGAGACAGGAGTGGGGAGAGGAGACAGACAGACAGAGACACAGATGCACAGAGAAGGAGAGGGAGAGAGAAGACACTCCAACAAGGTAAAGTCCTTAGAAATTACCACTAGAGAACACTAATAATTAAACTCCTAACATGTTACCCCTTCCCCGGCAGCCTACATGCTTCCCACAAGGAAGGGTGGTATTTGGTTACCCTTCTCTTATAGAGACTACCTGAATAGATCACTCCTACCCCTTCCCTATCCTACAACAAGGACATTGATTCTGAGGCACAGACATTGATTCTTCTATGAACAGGAGGAAGGCCAAATGGGTGGGAAACAAAGGAATGTCTTCTGCTTCAGGTGGTCCCCAGACTAGGTCCGCGAAAGCTTAGATACTCAATCTGGAACACCCATTCTCCCTGACACCAACTATGCAAGCAAGTCACTCTAACTGAAAAAGGAAGATATCCTGAGAGGGAGATGAGGCAGCATGGGGCCAGGCAATTAAGAAGACTACCTCAGTCGGGATCACCATGGTCCCTCATACCTGAAAGGAAATATCTGGAGGATTCTGGGCCCCATAGCACAGAGAATAGCAGTTGCCTCTGAGACTGCTGGCTCTATTTTCCATCCCAGACTCCACAGTCATAAATGAAAGAAGCAATCCCTGGAGAAGTATCCCACTTTCCTTGACACTACCAATACCAATTGTTATCAATGCCAAAAATAAAGCAGATGAGCACATAAACTCCAGGAGTAACATTGTCCTCCAAACCCGTGGTCCCGCTTGCATTCCAGTCCTCATAGTCATAATCCAAGGAAGTAATTACTATGTGCTTCTCTGAGTGCAAGAACCCCTCCCTGCCTCATCAGAAACGATAACCATAAAGACCTGAAATAATAAGTTACTGCAACTCAAGTGCTCAGAACTGACAAATGAAACAGCTATGATTAGCAGTAGAAATGACATTAAAGAAGATGCATTATCTTCTTCTTAGTGACTGTATCCTGAGGACCATGGATCATTTCCATATGGGTTGTAGGTGAAAACTCCTATAGATACTATCTTCAAAATTAGAATGTGAACTCTTAAAAGTAAGGGCTCTATTCCTGCTCCTTATTTTTTTTTTAATTTAAAATTTCATCTTTACCCAATTACATGTAAAAACAATTTTTTTTTAATTTTGAGTTCCAAATTCGCTTCCTCCCTTAATCCTTTCTTCACCTCATTGAGAAGGCAAGCAATTTGATGTAGGTTGTATGTGTGCAGTCATGCAAAACATATTTCCATGTTAATTATGTCATAAAAAAACACAGACCAAAAACAAACGAACTAGAAAAATAAAGTGAAGAAAAAGTATGCTTCAATCTGCATTCAGACTTCATCAGTTCTTTCTCTGGAGAAGGAAAAAATTTTCATAAGTCCTTCAGAATTGTCTTAGATCACCATGTTGTTGAGAATAGCTAAGTTATTCATAGTTGATAATCATGCAATATTGCTATCACTATATACAATATTCTCCTAGGTCTGCTTACTTTACTTTGCATGAGTTCATGCAAGTCTTTCCAGGTTTTTCTGAGAGCTTCCTGCTCATCATTTCTTATAGTACAATGGTATTCTATCACAATCATATACAACAACTTGTTCAGACATTCCCCAATTGATGGACATCCCCTCAATTTCCAATTCTTTGCCAGCACTGAAAGAGCATATATTTACTTATATGTACTTATAGGTCTTTTTCTTTTTTATCTCTTTAGGATATTGACCTAGGAGGGGTATTGCTTAGTCAAAGGGTATGCATGATTTTATATCCCATTGGGCATAATCCCAAATGACTCTCCAGGAAGTTTGGATCAGTTCACAACTCCACCAACAATACATCAGTGTCTCAATTTTCACACATTTACTCCAATATTTATCATTTCCATTTTCTATCATAGTAGCCAATCTGATAGGCATAAGGTGGGAGTTCAGAATTGTTTTGATTTGCATTTCCCTAATCAATAGTGATTTAAAGCATCTTTTCATATAACTACAGTCTTACTTCATCTGAAAACTGCTGTTCAGAACTTTTGACCATTTATCAGTTAAGGAATTGTTCTTATTTCTATAAATTTGACTCAGTTCTCTACATAGTTAAGAAATGAGGTCTTTATCAGATGAATATGATGTAATTTTTTTTCGTAGCTATGATTACTATGTATTTCCCTCCATCCTATTTTCCCTGTTTATCCTACTCTCTCTTTCACCCTCCCCATTTTCAAAAGTGTTTTACTTCTGACTTTAACCTCCCCCATCTGCACTCCCTTCAGGCATTCCCCTTTCCTTTTCCCCCTTCCCCTCCTACTTTCCAGCTATTTCCAACTGAGTATGTATGTTATTCCCTCTTTGAGCCAACTGCACTAAGAGAAGGTTCAATTGCTCCCTACTACCTCTCTTCTCTTCCCCTCCACCATAAAAATTCTTCCATGCCTCTTTTATGTGAGATAATTTACTCCATTCTACATCTCTTTCCTCTTCCAGTGCATTCCTCTTTGTTATCCCTTAATTTTATTTCTGATTTTTTAGAGAATCATCCCATCATATTCAACATATGCTTCCCATCCATGTATACTCCTTCTAACTGTTCCAATAATGAGAAAGTTTGTAGGAGTTACAAGTACCTTTTTTTTCCCATGTAGTAATATAAATGGTTTAACCTGATTAAATCCTTTATGATTTCTCTTTCCTGTTTACATTTTTATGCTTCTCTTGAGTCTTGCATTTGAAAGTCAAATTTTCTATTCAGATCTAGTCTTTTTCATCAAGAATGCTTGAAAGTTCTTTATTTCATTGAATATCTATTTTCCCCTGAACCCCTGAAGGATTATACTAAGTTTTGCTGGGTAGGTGATCATTGGTTGTAATCCTAGGTCCTTTGCCCTCCAGAATATTACATTCCAAGTCCTTCTATTCCTTAATGTAGAAAGTGCTAAATCTGTGGCTCCCTAATATTTAAATTATTTCTTTTTGGCTGCTTACATATTTTCTCTTTGACTTGGGAGCTCTAAAATTAGTTGATAATATTCCTGGGAGTTTTCATTTTGGGATCTCTATCAGAAGGTGATCAATGATTTTTTTTTCAATTTATATTTTACTCTCTGGTTCTATAAAAGCACAGCAGTTTTCCTTGATAATTTCTTGAAAGATGATGTCTAGGCTCTTTATTTAATCATGGCTTTCATGATTATTAAATTATCTCTCCTAGCTATATTTTCCAGGAGAATTGATTTTCCAGTGAGATATTTCACATTATCTTCTTTTTATGCTTCTTTTGATTTTGTTTTAATGTTTCTTGATGTCTCATGGAGTTATTAGCTTTCACTTTCCCAATTATAATTTTCAAGTAATTATTTTCTTCACTAAGGTCTTCTACCTCCTTTTCCATTTGGTCAACACTACTTTTTAAAGAAACCTTTTCTTCAGTGAATTTTTGTGCCTCTTTTCCCACCTGATCAATTCTGCTTTTCAAGACATTCTTCTCCTCACTGGATCTCTGTACCTCTTTTACCATTTGGCCTTTTCTGTTTTTAAGGTGTTATTTTCTTCAGTATTTTTGTACCTCCTTTACCAAACTATTTATTCTTTTTTTCATGATTTTTTTTTGCTTTTTTGAAGGAGAAAATCAGAGTAATTGGAGTTAAGTGACTTGTCCAAGGTCACACAGCTAGTGTTAAGTGTCTGAGGCCAGATTTGAGCTCAGGTCCTCCTGACTTCAGGGCTGGTGTTCTATTCACTGTGTCACCTAGCTTCCCCTCATGATTTTCTTGCATCATGCTCATTTTTCTTCCCAATTTTTCTTCTACTTCTCATACTTGATTTTTAAAATACTTTTTTGACCTTTTCTATAGCCTGAGACAAATTCAGATTACTCTTTGAGGCTTTGGATATAGGGGTTTTGATTTTGCTGTCTTCTGAGTTTGTGTTTTGATTTTTCCTGTCACCATTGTAACATTTTTTAAATTTATTTTTAGTTTCCAACATTCATTTCCCAAAGATAATGAGTTACAGATTTTGTTCCCATCTCTCCCCTACCCCCCATCCAAAGATAGCAAGCATACTGAATACCCCTTTCCCCAGTCTGTTCTCTCTTATATCTCCCCAATTCCCTCCTTACTTTCTTGTAGGGCAAGATGGATTTCTATACCCCATTGCCTGTATTTATATTTCCCAATTGCATGTAGAAAACATTTTTTTTATTATTTGTTTTTAAAACTCTGAGTTCCAGATTCTCTCCCTTCTCCACTCCTCACCACTGAGAAGACAAGCAATTCAATATAAGTTATACATGTGTAGTAATGCAAAGCATTTCAATAGTAGTCTTATTGTGAAAGACTAACTATATTTCCTTCCATCCTATCCTGATCCCCATTTATTCTATTTTCTCCTATGACCCTGTACCTTTTCAAAAGTGTTGGCTTCTAACTACCCTCTCCCCCAATTTTCCCTCCCTTCTATCATCTTCCCTCTTAACCCTTCCCCCCCCCACTTTCTGGTAGGGTAAGATACTGAATTGAGTGTGTATGTAATTCCCTCCTTAAGCCAAATCCAATGTGAATAAGGTTAACTCATTCCCTTTCACTTTTCTGCTCTTTCCCTCCATTGTAACAGCCTTCTCCTACCTCCTTTATTTGAGATAATCCATTGCATTATCTCTCTCTCCCTCTCCTTCTCCCAATATATTCCTCTCTCACCTCTCAATTTTATTTTTTATATCATTCCTTCACATTCAACTCACCCTGTGCCCTCTGTCTATGTATACATGTACACACAAATACACACATACACCCACCTATACATACATGTATATGTACATATACATGCACACATATGTATATATACATATATATATTATATACACAAATATAATCCCTTCAACTATCATCATACTGAGAAAAATTTCATAAGTTCCAAATATCATCTTTCCATGTAGGATTGTAAATAGGCCAACTTCAATAAGTTCCTTGTGATTTATCTTTCCTGTTTACCTTTTCATGCTTCTCTTGCTTCTTTATTTTTTTTGCTTTTTTTTTTGGAAGGTAATTGGGGTTAAGTGACTTTCCCAAAGTCACATGGCTAGCAATTGTATCAAGTTCTGAGGCCGGATTTGAACTCAGGTCCTCCTGACTCCAGGGCCAGTGCTCTATTCACTGGCTTCTCTTGCTTCTTGTATCTGAAAGTCAAATTTTCTGTTCAGCTCTGCTTTTTTCATCAAGAATGTTTGAAAGTTGGGGCAGCCAGGTAGCACAGTGAGTAAGAGCACCGGCCCCAGAGTCGGGACGACTTGGAATCGAATCTGGGCTTGGACACTTAGCACCCACCCAGAAACACCTGGCTTTGTAACCTTGAGCAAGTTACTTAACCACAATTGCTTAAAAAAAGAAAGAAAGAATGTTTGAAAGTCCTCTATTTCATTGAATATCCATATTTTCCCTGAAGTATTATACTCAGTTTTGCTGGGTAGGTGATTCTTGGTTTTAATACTAGCTCCTTTGACCTCTGGAATATTATATTCCAAGCCCTTCAATCCCTTAATGTAGAGGCAGCTAGATCTTATGTTATCCTGCTTGTGTTTCCACAATACTCATTGTTTGTCTGTTCCTGACTGCTTGTAATGTTTTGTCCTTGACCTGGAAACTCTAAAATTTAACTACAATATTCCTCTGAGTTTTCTTTTGGGGATCTTTTTCAAGAGGTAATTGTTGAATTCCTTCAATTCCTATTTGGCCCTCTGGTTTTAGAATATCAGGGCAATTTTCCTTGAGAATTTTTGAAGGATGATGTCTAGGCTCTTTTTTGGATCATGGCTTTCAGGTAGGCCAATAATTTTTCAATTATCTCTCCTGGATCTATTTCCAGCTCACTGGTTTTTTTCCAATGAGATATTTCACACTGCTTTCTATTTTTTCATTCATTTGGATTTGTTTTATAGTATTTTGATTTCTTATAAAGTCATTGGTTTCCAATTGCTCCAATCTAATTTTGAAGGAATTATTTTCTCCAGTGAGCTTTTGAAATTCCTTTTCCTTCAGGCCAATTCGGCTTTTTAAGGCATTCTTTCCTCACTGGCTTTTTGGACCCCTTTTGCCATTTGAATTAGTCTGTTTTTTAAGGTGTTATTTTCTTCAGTCAGGCTATTGACTCATTTTTCATGATTTTCTTGCATCATTCTCATTTCTCTTACCAGCTTTTCCTCTACTTCTCTAACTTGATTTTCAAAATCCTTCTTGAGCTCCTCCATGACCTACAACTAGATCATATTCTTCTTGGAGGCTTTGATGCAAGAGTTTTGACTTTGTTGTCTTCATCTATTTCTATGTTTGGATCTTCTTTGTCTCCAGAAAAAAAAAAGATTCTATAGTCTGATTTCACTTCCTCTGATTGCTCATCTTGCCAGCCAATTACAATTACTTGACTTTTGAGGTCTTTGCCATGGTAGTACTCTTCTCCCAGAGTGAAGAGTGCTGTGTCCCAAATTTCTGGGTTTTGTTAGCTGTTGTCAGAGGTATGTAGAGGGCACCCCCTCTACAGCTACTACAAGCTCTGCCACACTAGAATTCCTCACCCCAGGAGTTCCACACAAGACTGAAACCCAGATCCAAGCAGGTCAAAGCAAGAGCAATTACCATCTGAATGGTTGCTTGGTCCCCCTACGATCTAGATATGTAGGCCTGGAGCTCAGGAGGCAGCCACACAGCAGTATTGTAGCTACCACCACCTCTGCCTCCCCAGGGGCAGGGGCTGGACCACACTCTTCTCTCACCCAGTTCCAACAGAGTTCCCCATGAATCTTTTACTCAACCCCTTCCCCCCCTACTCTCCTGGAGGGTGAGATACCCTATTTAGTGTATATTTCATTCCCTCCTCAAGCCAAATTCAATGGGAATAAGGTCAGCCCATTCCCTTTTGCCTTCCTATTCTTCCCCTCCATTGTAACCATTTTCCCTTGCCTCTTCTATATGAGATACTTTATCCCATTCTGTCTCTCCCCATCTCCTGTCATTATATTCCTCTCTCACCTCTTAATTTCACCTTTTAAATATCATCACTTCCTGTTAAATGGGTCCTGTGCCCTCTATCTATATATACATGCAAACATAAATATACATTCACATATGTATTCATATGCCCATATACCCTAATATATAGACATATATGTATATGTATATTTCTATGCCCTTCATCTACCGAGAAAAGTTTCATAAGTTACAATTTTTGTTTTTCCATGTAGGAATGTTAATAGTTCAAATTTGATAAGTCCCTTATGATTTCTTTTCCCCGTTTACCTTCTCATGCTTATTGTATCTGAATGTCAAATTTTCTATTCAACTCTGGGTTTTTTTTTTCAGCAAGAATGCTTGAAAGTCCTCTATTCCACTGAATGACCATATTTTCCCCTGAAATATGATACTCAGTTTTGCTCGGCAGGTGACTCTTGGTTTTAATACCAGCTCCTTTGACCTCCGGAATATCATATTCCAAGCCCTTCGATCCCTCAATGTAGAAGCTGCCAGATCCTGGGTTATCCTGATTGTGTTTCCACAATATTCAAATTGTTTCTTCCTGGGCTGCTTGTAATATTTTCCCCTTAATCTGGGAATTCCAGAACCTGGCTATAATATTCCTAGGAGTTTTCTTTTTGGGATCTTTTTCAGGAGGTGATCAGCAGATTCTTTCACCCTCTATTTTGCCCTCTGGTTCTAAAACATCAGGGTAGTTTTCCTTGAGAACTTCCTGGAGGATGATTTCTAGGTTCTTACTTTGATCATGGCTTTCAGGTAGTAAAATAATTTTTAAATTCTCTCTCCTGGATCTATTTTCCAGGTCAGTGGTTTTTCCCATGAGATATTTCACATTGCCTTCTATTCTTTCATTTGTTTGGATCTGTTTAACAGAATCTTGATTTCTCATAAAGTCATTAGCTTCCATTTGCTCCAGTCTAATTCTGAAGCAATGGTTCTCTTCATTGAGCTTTTGAGATTCTTTTTCCATCTGGCAAATTTTCCCTTCTCTGGCAGAGTCTGAGATAGTGGTAGAGAGGAGCCCTGCCAGCCAGCAGCAGAGCTGAGAAGGAAAAGTTAGGTGAAAAGATAGATAAAAAGATTATTTACCCAGAGGTTGACAATCATAAATGAGATGGAACTCCAGTGTGGTGGAAAACAGAATCAACTTTATTCAGCTAAGAGTCCAGTATATATAGTGTAAAACTGCATAGTCATCATAAGCCACTGTCTTTGGGATTATACCATTGCCCTAGTTCCCATTCATCTCATAGGTGATGGCTGTGCACTCTATCCTTCTTATCAGGGTACGAGTACCATGAAGGATGTTCAAACCTCCCTAGAAGAGAATGGAGTTGTTCCAAGGCTTCTAGTTAATACTACATTGCTACATTATGCTAGTTTCCCCTGAGAACACTGCAAGCATCCTTGTTCTCAGGCCTGGAGCACACCAAGCATCTCACAGGTATGTGAAGCCCATGCCTGTGAGCCTTCCTAGGGGATGGGGAACTGATCCAAGCCTGTTTAGCAGGGTCTTATGCTGAGAGGGCTTATTCAGACATCAGGGTCAGAGCCCCACTGGCCATGGTCCTCAACATCTCCCCCTTTCTGTTGATGAAGGCACAGGTAATACAGTTTGGTGGCAACCTCATGCAGAGTGCAAGTCCAGCACCGGTAACATACAGGAACAATGTAAATCACATGGAGACACAATATAACCAGGGGAAGAAGGGATGAAAGCAATGTATATAGCCAATGTAAAGGATTTAACTCTTTAAACGGACCTCAAATTTGTCGTGCCAAATTGTCCACCTTAATTTCATCCAGGGAGGCCTCATTGATATGGGAAATCAATTTGTCAAATTGTGCCAAATCTACTCCTATGGAGGCATTTCTAAAAATCCTTAACAAACGATTTTTAACTTTTTGCCAATCATAATCAGACCTATTATATTTCACGGGTGTAACACAAATAGGATGAAATCTATAATCACACTTCAACAAAACTCAGTTTTTGCAAGCTTGTCTTTCACAAATTCTACTGTTTCCTTTAAAGCATCTAATTTTTGCTGAAAGTCTCTACTTTAACTCATTACAAAAATACAAAGACACAGTGGTTGGAATTATCAATGATAGTAGACAAAATAATAATAGGGCATGATAGTAGACAAAATAATAGGACAAATCCCTACTAGATATACATTAAGCAAGAGTACAAAGAATGCAAACAATATTCCATACAGAGGAGTCATACATAGACAGATGTATCCATAAGTACATTGGAGAAGGAGAATAGAAGACACAGTTGCAATTAGTCCCATGAGTAAAAGTCCATAGATAGCTTTTGTTGCAGGTTCTCCCAAAGTCTGAAACCAAAAGATAGTAGGCATCATATACCAAGAAATTATCAAGGAAAATTGTCTCAACATCCTAGAACAAGAGAGAAAAATATTTTTTTTAATCCAATGATCATTTCCTGAAAAATATCCCAAAATGAAAATTCCCAGGGATATTTCAGCCAAATTTAAGAGTTCTCAGGATTAAGAGTAAATACTTTGGGGTGGCTAGGTGGTGCAGTGAATAGAACACCAGCCCTGCAGTCAGGAGGACCTGAGTTCAAATCCGGCCTCAGACACTTAACACAAAAGCTATGTGATCTTGGACAAGTCACTTAACCCCAACTGCCCTCCAAAAAGCAAAGAAAAAAGAGTAAATACTTCAAGCAGCCAGAAAGAAACCATTCAAATATCCTGGAGTCACAGTCAGGATGGCACAAGATTTGGTAGCCACAACTTTAAATGAGTGGATAGCTTAGAATATAATGTTCCTGAAGTCAAGGGAACTAGGATTACAAATAAAAACAATTTACCAGGAAAACTGAGTATAAACCTTTAGGGGAAAACTGGATATTTAATGAAATAGAGAACACTCAAGCATTCCTGATGAAAAGACCAGAGCTGAATAGAACATTTGACTTTCAAAATACAAGACTCACGAGAAGCATAAAAAGGTAAATATGAAATAGAAATCATAAATGACTCAATAAAGTTAAACTGTTTACATTTCTATATGGGAAGATGATACATGTAACTTCTAAGAACTTTATCATAGGGTAGTTAGAGGCACTCTATAGAGACAGAGGGCAGAAGAGTGAGTTGATTATGTTGAGATGATCTAAAAAAAAAAGAATGGGTGAGAAAGAGAGATGCACCGAGAGAAGGGAGAAGAAGAATGGGGGAACTTATTTCATATAAAAGAGGTACATAAGGAAAAGCCTTTACATTGAAGAGGACAAATGGGGTGGGTGAGCAATGCTTGAATTTACTCTCATTTGAATTGGTTCAAAGAGAGAAGAATATAGATATAGATTATACAAACACATACATATAAACATACTTAGAAAAGAAAGGGAGAAGTAGAGAAAAGGGGAGAAGAGGTGATTTTTTTTTCCCCTATCAAGTCTAGGAGTGAACAACAAAGGGATGATAATTCAACATCTTAGCGAGGGCTGCAGCGAAAAGTGAGTATGAAAACTAAGTGAATAAAAAAGTGGCTATCTTCACTGAATATTATTCCCATTGGGGATGATTTGAATCCATGAGGAGTTGGTATATTGTGAGAATATTTTGTCATAGAAATTTGTGTATCAATTGATAGGGTCCCGTCCCAAGAGTAGGAAAATGTGGAGTTCCTAGAGACAGAATCCATTGGGGGGAGTGTTGGTCAGAAAGCACAGACCCAGAAATGTAATTGCATGTCCAAAGAAAAAGAGGACAATCATGTATGATACTGGAAGTAGACTTAAAGCACACAACTTTGAACATTTTCTAATATGGAACATTATTTCTATCTACAAATCTTCTCCCACAAACTGATACATCTAAGAGTATCAGCAGAAAGAAAAGTACAATGGTGCAAGATTTATAAATGTAAGTTGAATTGAGTTGAAAATTTGTTTCCATATAGATATTGAAAAAAGCCCATTTTAAAATGAGCATTTTTTGTTCTTTATCAATAATCTCTCAACTTAAAAAACCCATGTGAGTAAAAAAGAACTCACCATCAATGTGTATATTTACTTATTTAAATTATGTAATATATATTGCACTAGTACTTATATATGTTATAAAATCTGCATAAAATATCCATTTTAAAGGATGAGATGAAGATGAAGTAATATTAGATGCTAAAGTCAATAGGGAGTCACTGGAGTTTAGGGACAGGGGGATACGGTTAGATTTGGATTGTAGGAAAAATTATTTTGGTAGATGTATGTAGAAAGTATTAGAGAGAAGGGTTGTTTGGCATTGAGATCACTGAGGAGAATATTGCAATATTCCAGGTAACTGCTGCTTGGTACCTGAGTAACCTTTAACAGGATCTTGAACTGTGGAAGAAGGTCGTGGTTGTGTTAGAGATAAGCATCATAACTGGATATCCTTAGCAGAGTGGAATGTGACCTATCTTCCCATTCCCTGACTTACTGTTCATATATCTGATTCATAAATGCTTTGGAGCCTTGACCCCACTTTAGAGACCACTACTTTAAATCATAGAAATTAAAATCTTTGGTGAGGGCAGGTAGGGATCTAAGGAGGGAGGTGTTTGAATCCAAACCTAAGGTTTTCTTCCTGATGAAACCACCAAACTATTCTTTATATTTGGATGGAAATATCATTGATCTAATGCATAAGTATTTTGGATATGCATTGGAGTTGGAAATTAACTGGAACTATAATTGATGAGTAGAAAGAGAGCAATCTAGATGGAATTTAGGAAATTAAATAATGCTTTCAATAATTCCCAATTTCTACCTGACAAAAAAATAGTAAAACTTTCAAATTCCTTGTCAGTTTTATACTTCTAAGGTTTTCCCCTCCTAACCCATCTCCTAACTCTGACATCTTCCAGTGTTTATTTTTCAATGTAAATCCCATGTCTTCATGGAGATGCACTTTTATATTTATGCCACTAGAGGGAACTAGTCGACAATCTTCTGTAAACTTCAGTCAGTATGTTAGGCATTTAAAAATCATTTGAGACACATTTTTTTTAATAAAATTTTAATTGCAAACAATCAAACTGTACATTTTTAAACACTTATATAAAAGAGCAAGATAATCATATAAGTTATCAAATTTAATTTTAATTAATTTGTTTTATAGAAAGATAAGTATGTATGCATATATCATATATTTAAATTTAATAAGGTAGGGACAAAGTTGTCCCATTTATTTGCATTCCTACTTGTGCTTTTTTCTCCTCTGGATATTTTAAGTCTTTTATTTATGCTCTTTTCCCCCATAAATATCACTTCTCACTAATTTACCACCACTAACAACAATCTTAAATCAAATCTGGATAGCTCAACAAAATAATTACCACAATATCCGTGTCTGACAAAGCATATGTCATTATGAATTTCTAAAAGACACTGCATTTTCAAGAAAATTATACTTTACCTTTCAATACCAATGACTCTGAACATTTATTGAAATTTCAGTTATTATAGCAGAAAATAAAAACCACCAAACTATTCTTTACATTTGGATGGAAATATCATTGATCTAATGCATAAGTTTATTAGATATGCATTGGAGTTGGAAATTAACTGGAACCATAATGGATGAGTAGAAAGAGAGCAATCTAGATTAAATTTAGGAAATTAAATAATGCTTTCAATAATTCCCAATTTCTCCCTGACAAAAATCTACCTTTAATTCTTAATTTTTCTACTTTTTTTGTCTCCAATGATATATATCATAAAATGCTCCAAAGTTCGAATAACCAAAAATTTCAGGTAATAACAGGTAGTATTTTCAAAGAGTTTTACAGTTTATAAATATCCCATTCTATCCTCACAACAATACTGATAGGGATATAATAAAAATAGTCCTTTTCTAATATGAAGAAATTGAGGCAAAGAGAAAGAGGTTAGGCTACATCTAGTTTTGCACAGAAAGCAATGGACAGACATAAGATTATTTGAAACAAGCCATAGCATTTTGCCAAGAATAACTTGCATGCAAGGAATGAAGTAAAATGTTTAATCTAGAAAATGTACAATCAAGAAAAAGTAGGTGGGTCACGAGTAAGATTAAGAGGTTAACTAATAGATTGCACAAGTCCTTCACTGATAGCCTTGGAATGTTAAAATACCTAGATCACAGACTCCAAAATGCTGGATATGAGACGAGAAGAGGCTTCTGATTTGCACTGAGAATGTATCCACATCCATGAGATCATAAGTCCACTGAATTTTTGAAGTATCTCATACATATAGAAAAACCTATGTATGTCTCCTCTTTGTACCAGATAGGTGCTACAGTAGATAAGAATTGTATTTGGAGTTGGAAAAACCTGAGTTCAAATCCTGCCACAGACACTTACTTTTACCATTTTGACCATAGGGCAAGCTACTTAACCTCTCAGCCTCAGTTTATTCATCTATAAAATGGAGAGATTAATAGCACTTACCTTATTAGGTGGTTGTGAGAATTGAATAAGAAAACATGTACAAGACATTTTGCAAACCTTAAAGAACTATGTAAATGGCAGCTATTATTACAATTGTTGTTTATGGTGATGATTCTAATATACTTCAGCAAAAATAAAAAAGATACTTGTATACCCAGACAGGAAATAGATCTGAATTTGGAATCAAGAGAACTTGTTCCAATCCCATCTCTGCTAAGTACTACCTGCATAATCCCCCCACCCTCTTTAATGCTAATGCCTTCCTCTATAAATTGTCTTCAGTTTATCATGTCTCTATCTGGTTTGTTCATAGTTGACTGCATGTTGTCTCTCCCATTAGATTTTAAGTTCCTTGGGGGCAAGGGTTGTGCATGGCACATAGTGGCTCCTTAATAAAATGCTTATTAACTGACTGATCTGGGCCTTAGTTTCCTCATCTGAAAAAGGAGGAGGTTGGATTAAGAGACTTGAATAGGATAGAGATAGAAACAGGACCTGTGACTCCAATAGAGCAGAGAACTCTCGGGTGAAGAGAGTTTTTTTCTTTTCCAATGAAGATTGGCACATTCTACACAATTTACAGTCTTAGGAAATTGCCTAGAACACTGAGACATTAAGGGACTTGCCCTCTCCTACATAAAAATAACTCACATTTTCATAGCACTTCATAGTAATGAGGCATTTTATATCCGCTGCAAAGATTTCCTTTGAACTCCACACTAACCCTATGAAGTAAATACTACACATATCATTTTTTTGGTAAGATATAAGATAATGAACCAAATTCTTGATGGGTTGCTACTGTGTGCCTATCATCGTTGAAGAGGTATACTCTGCCTTCCCAATACTTCAGTGGAAACAACATGAATCATTTCTACTTAGCAACTTGAAACTTCCAATTCAGCTCCTTAAAACTTCAACTGAACTGCTGTTTCCACTAGAGGGCGGACTTATACTACTGGAAAAATTAAACACACGTGTGTATGTATACATATACACATGTGTGTACACATACATATACATGCATACGTATGCATGCATGCATAAATATGAGATAGCTCGTGGCTGAGAGGGAAGGGAGAGGAGAGATACAGGGGGAAATCCAGATGTTGCAAAAACAAATAGCAGCAAAATCTATTGTTTGTGTAGGAAAATCAGTTATCCAATAAATCATATTCTAGGTTCAGTCATTTTCTCCCTAAAAAACCCTGTGTGTGTTTCAATGACTAATTTATCCACATTTTTTCTGGTGAAATATACTTTATTATCATTATTATTTATCACATTAAGCTTTGCAAAGCTATTTATAAAAATCACATTTTATTCTCACAGCTACTCTGGGAGGTTGTTTGTTGCTGTTCAGTCATTTTCAGGTGTGTCTGATTCTTTGTGACCGCATTTTGGGTATTCTTGGCAGAGATACTGGAATGATTTGCCATTTCCTTCTCCAGTTCATTTTACAGACAAGGAAACTGAGACAGGTTGTTGTTTATGGGATGTATTGAGGCACTAGAATTGGGAAGTAGAACCCCGGAAAGAAGCACCAGTAATCATAGGGACCAACAGAAGTGGAGGCAAAGGTAGAAAGATGCAGTTAAGGTCGGGCAGAAGGATTTGGAATTGGGACAATAAGGTTGGGTTCAGGTTGAACACAGAATATAAGATAATCAACCAAATTCTTGGTGGGCTGCCAATGTGTGCCTATCATCATTGAAGAGGTATACTGGGCCTTCTCAATACTTCTAAATAGGTTTCAGTCTGCCCTTCATTGTGGATTTATAACAAAGCATCTCTGAGCTGTGGTTTATTTTAAAAAAATCTCTAGAAGTGTATCTATTAATTGAGGCATAGAAGTAAATCAACAGGTGGGTATTTTAAATAAAGTTAGCAGGACAATCAAAATTGACCTGCAAAATGGATGTCATAGAATCACAGAGCTAGAGTTAAAAGAGACCCACCTATTTTACAGAGGAGAAAGCCATCATAGGATCATAGAATAAGTCAGTCTCCAAAAAATCAGAAGCAGTCTGAATAGGCATATATTGTAGGATCTTGGATCTAGAACTAGAAGGTACTTTTAAAAATAATCTAGCCCAGATCTCTCATTTCACAGATGA
Source organism: Petaurus breviceps papuanus (assembly GCF_028583685.1). Classification (NCBI taxonomy): domain Eukaryota; kingdom Metazoa; phylum Chordata; class Mammalia; order Diprotodontia; family Petauridae; genus Petaurus; species Petaurus breviceps. The sequence goes on from NW_027187372.1 coordinate 15,135,605, forward strand.
GGAAATTGAGGTCTAAATAAGTTACGTGACTTGCCCAACATAACAAAAGGAAGAAAAGGAAGATCCTAGATTTAAACTCAAATCTCATGGCTCTAAGAACAGAGTTTTAAGTTCAACATATTTCCATTGGTTCATAATGACTTAAACTAATCAGTCCAACAGAACAGGGATCCCTGAAGTGGTATGGCAATCATTAGATGGTAAAATGAGTAGAGTACTGGATTTGGTGTTAGGTAGACATTCAATCCTCATTCAGACACTTACTACGTGTATGACTCTGCTAACCATTTTCAGGCTCAGTTTCCTCATCTGTAAAATGGGGGTGATTGTTCCTACATATAGAGTTGTGGTAAAGGTAAAATGAAATAATATATGCACAGCACTTTGCAAAGCTTAGTGACACAATGAATGAACTGAAAGTTAGAAGACCTTGGTTCTAAAAACAACCATTAATTCAGTGTATCGTTTTGGAAAACATTTTTATTCCTTTGGGTTCTCATTTGTAAAATAAGACTCTTGGCCTAATAAGCTCAAAAGTCCCTTCCACTTTTAAAATTCAATGATTCTGTTCCTACTTCCCCAGGAAGCAGAGAAACACAATACCATCATGCTTTCTCCACTGGTTTTTTGGCCTGGCCTGGCCTGCCAGCTTGCTGGTGGAGGGAAACATCATTCTACTGGCTTCCCCTACTGGTCCTCTTGCTCTCTGATGCTCTGAGAAGATTCCACCCAGAGGCTAAACCCTAGAATTATTGATAAACTACCTGAATTCATTCCTTAGCGACTACCAAACTACTAATCAACCATAACCATCCCACCCAGTTATAACTTCCTTATACCATTTTATACCTTATATTCCTTATACCACCAATTCTTCATCAACTATCCTCATTCAAACTCTTCTCCATTTCACAATACCCACTCCTTATTCCCCTCCTCCTCAACTGAACCCCCCTCCAGTGTTCTTCTAAAAATTGAAGTGCTTGATTTGAAATCTATAAAGCTACCCAGACCTCATAATGTGTTCAATTAAATGCTTACTCCATGGGTAACAAACTGGTTTCATCTGACATCTTTACCTTTCCTGCCCCTTCCATCTCTGTCTTTCACTGAGCTCAGTCTCCTTCCTGGTGACATAGCCTCTCTGGCCACACTGGTTTCACTTCCAGCAACGGTTGTATTTTCACTCATTCTCTTCACCTTACTGGTCAATTTGGGGGAGTTGGAATATTTTTGTAACTCATTATAACTTTCAAGCTCTCCTACCACCATCACTCTGCAATCTCTTCTCCTTTAAGGTTCCCTCTAAACAGATCTATCACCCAATCAAATATCTGGTAGCTGATGTCTACAAATCTTTAGGACTTTCCATGTTTCCTCAATGAATCCCCTGGCTGACAGTTTTTCTGTCTTTCTCAACTCCCGCCTTCATACTGAAAGAATTTAATACATACATTGATACTCCCTCAAGCATCCTAACCTTCCCACTCCTCAACTTACTCTTTTCCCATGACCTACTTCTCCACTCCAGTCTAACTACACACTGAGATGGTCATACTCTTGATCTTTCCTGTGAAGGAAATACTTCCACATGTGTGAACTCAGAATTTTTTTCATGATAACACAATTTGTTGTGATTTATACCTCTCTGCCTCACAATCAATAATCCTGTTCTTCATTCTCACCATGACCTCTATTACCTCCACCTCTCAGTTCATTTCCAAGTAATCACCCCTTCTCTGACTATGCTCTCCACTTTTCACTACCTTGACCCCTTGATCTACTAATAATTTTATATTCTTGACATATATATAACATATATGTGTATATTTTATGTGGTCTGCTAAAATTCATATTTAATAATCTCAACTAGACCCTCACTGCAGAAAGGCAACCCTATTCCAACTACCTCAACTCACCATATCACTCAACACGTCAGCTTTTCTAAACCTTTTCATTTCTCCTTAAATCTCTCATACCTTCCCTACCACCTCCACCTCTTTTGAGATTCTTGCCTTATATTTCACTGAAAAAAAAAATTGTTGCCATTTGCCAAGATCTCACTCTTCTCTCCTCCTTCTAATCTCATGTCACTTATATGCTAGAAGATTTAATATTTATATAGAAGATTTTAAATTTGATTTTGGAGGTAAAAGGAAATCACTGGGGTTTATTGAATGAGAAGTGTGATATAGTCAGAAGATCAGTTTGGCTCTCTCTACATTCTATGGTCTAGCCAAACTGACTTCTTTCTATTCTTCACACATGATACATTACATCTCACATCTTTGTGTCTTCGTTGAAGCTGTGTACCATCCATGTAATGTACTTTTCCCCCTACTCTTCCTTTTAGAATTCCTCTCTTCCTTCAAATTTCAGAAAAACCATCCCCTCCTACATGACACACTTCCTATTCCTATCTAGTTGCTACTACATCTCCCCAATTCTAAATTACCTTTTATTTACTTTGCAAGTTTTTACATGCACTTGCATATTTACATGCTGTTTCCCCCATAAACTGTAATATGCTTGAATACAGAAACTCTTTTCTTTTTTATATTTTTTAAACTTTTTATTTAGTATTTTATTTCCCCCAGTTACTTGTAAAAACAAGTTTTAACATTCATTTATAAATTCCAAATTCTCTCCCTTCCTCCCTCCCCACCACTAGCAATTGAGAAGGTAAGCAATTCAATACAGATTATACATGGGAAGTTATGCAAGACATTTCCATATTAGTCATTCTGTGGAAGAAAAACAAAAAAATTCAAGAAAAATAAAGTAAAAATGTATGCTTCAATCTGTATTCAGACACCTAAATTCTCTCTCTGGGGATAGATAGCATTTTTCTGAGAGTATCCTGTTCATCATTTCTTATAGTATAATAATATTCCATCATAATCACATAGTACAACTTGTTCAGTCATTCCCCAATTGATGGGCAAATACTCAGTTTCTAATTCTTTGCCACCAGAAAAGAGCTGCTATAAATATTTGTCTACCTATAGGCCTTTTGCCTTTTGTGATAGTAATGGCATTTAAAGATTCCCCCTGTATTGGCTTGGTTTTCAAATTGATTGTGTTAAAACCCAGAGCTTGTTAATCCCACCTGTGGGATGGACTTGTTGATGTGAAAAGAAAGTCCTGAACTGGGAGGAGCTGGTGACGTAGATTTGGAGACACAAGAGAGAGGCAGAAGATCTTTTTGGAAGCAGCACCTTGTGGAGAGAGAGAGGCTAAGAGAATTGCTGGTGGCCGCTTTTAATTGCCCTGGACTTTTGAGACCTGCCCCCTGAGCTGCCAAGGACTGAGGAGACATGGATGTTTTGCTGGTACTTTGTCTGTCTGTTTTGATGTTGTTTTGCCAGATTTGTCCACTGGTGAAAGACAGTCCTGTTGAAGAAGTCCTGGAACCTGGCTTTTGGTTAAGAAGCCCTGAGACTGTCCTGCAGACAGAGAGTGAATACTGTCCACTGGTGAAGGACAATGCAATTACATTACACCTTTACGTTTTTTTTTCCAGAAAAAAACCTGGAAAGACTTGCATGGGCTGATGCAAGGGGAAATGTACTGTGTAGAAAGTAACAGTAATATTGTAAGATGATCAGTTGTTAATGACTTAGCTGAATTGGACTGTCCTCCACTCTCAGCCAGGTGCAACAGACCTTTACTGCAGACCTTCTAAGTTGTCTTTAGCATCTTTGGGCTGAGAGGTCTGGAAACTAGCACTGCTGCCAGTGATTCAGTCACTCCAAGGCCTGTTCTGGGTTTGCTAGGGCTGGATTTAAGCTGGTACAGCCTGTGCTCCTCTCTCACCTCAGTGCAATAAACCTTTCCTGCTGACCTTACAAGTTATCTTGGGATGGAAATTCACTGTCTTTTTTGTGGGTTCTGCTGCTCTTTAAATTGTTTAGAGTCATTTTTAAAAGGTATTCGGAGGGGTTTAGGAGAGAATTCAGGCAAGTCCCTGCCTTTACTCTGCCATCTTGGCTCCACCCCCTCTTTTTTATCTTAACTGTATTTCCTGGCACATAGATAAATTTAAATTGATGGGTTAATAATTAAACAGTTCTACAGTTAGAAGACAATAGTGAATTTATTGAAGTTTGATTAAAAGGTTGGCAACTGCTTTAGTAGGGATTATTTCTTATCTGATTCCAATAGATCAATTAGAGCCATGATATTGAAAACAAGAAGTTATTTTTTTCTAAATAAATATTGACTTCTACATGCAAGTCACCTTCAATAGTCTTGAATGAAAGTGACTCTTGCAGTCATTTCAACAGATCTAAGAAGCTCAGAGGGACTCAAGAGACAAGAGGTTGAATGAAGAAATCCCACATCATTCCCCTGGATGCAGCAACCCCCTCCTAGAGGCAGCTGTGATGTGCTGGCTATTCAACAATGACCAAGACCCAACTCTACTCTCAGCCTACCATAGAAACCTTGTGGATTGACATTCTAAAGGTGTAAGGTAGTTACAGTTTCAATATTTGGTGCAGGTGAGGGGACAATTCAGGAGGGAAGTAAGAGATGGTAGAGATTTTGAGTGAATAATTTCTACATATCAAATCCCAAGGGGAGAAAAGATAGCTAATGAATGCCAGGTCTCCATTGAAAGAGAAAACTGTTTTCCCAAGCCTGGTAAAGTCTAATATAACATTCACTAGCATGTATACCAAGGTTTATGGAGGTGTTATTGCTTGTTTTTAAAGTTGTGTTTTGTTTTCATGGGTTGTATATAAGACTATTACCATTCATTTGGTCGGTTTATGGGTAATTGTTCCTAGGTTACCCTCTGGGCAATACCCAACCTAACACACACACACACACACACACACACACACACACACACACACACACA
>NW_027187372.1:15140478-15203312 GCF_028583685.1 Petaurus breviceps papuanus
ACACACACACACACACACACACACACACACACACACACACACACACATAGAGCTGTGCATTACCAAATCAGAAATTGTTTCATGGCTTCTGCCGCAGAAAAAGGATATATCCAGAAAACTTTACCAGCAGATTCATAAACCACAAAAAAGAAAAGTACTGTTTGACGAGTACTGTTAGAACAACTATTTGGAAGCATCACTGGGAATCTACTGCCTCCTGGTTCTAAGTTGAGAAAAATGGAAATTTTTCTTTAGCAAAAATTTTTTTAAATCCAAAATTAAATTCCAATTTGGTGAGTATCTGATTCCAAAATCTACTATTGTAAAGTTTTCCCTCACTTTCAAACATTATTCTCTATCATCTGAAGTTGAAACCACTATAATAAAAATTCAGGCAAATGAAGAGCATGAAAAATCTACATTTTTCTAATGGGTGTGTGGGGAATAAAGATTTTTATGATTTTGTCTGAAATTTTTCATACAACTAGAGACCTTTGCAACTTCACATATTATTATTTCAGCTTTCAGTAATACTTTCCTCTCATTTATAGGCATGGCAAATGTTGTTCCTCTCTGTTATGAGCATGGTGTCTATTCTTTCCAAGAATAAATCATTTTTTCTTTTACTTCTCAGCATTTGAACCTTGGGCAATGACATACTATATTACAGATGAGAAAACCCAGAGTACTATAATTTTCAAGTATTTCTCTGCCATACCTTCTTGTTGCTAGCAACAAATATAAGCAGTGCTAAGCTCCTGGCAATCCTCCCATTAGAAAGCCTACTAAATATGGGTGAAGTTTTCCTTTATGGAAAATCTTAGCAATAAATTAATGTACTTGTTTTCAGTATCTGATCAGGTAGCCCTTACAGGACTGACCTATAGGCTTAAAAAGAGAACATATAAAACTGATCAGAGGTCAGTCTAAAGTCAAATATGACTTGTAAGGTGATTGTATATTAGGGAAACAGAGGTGGTATTAATAAAAGTCATCAGTTAGCATCACTCAGTCTAGTAGCATAATAATAGTTAACATTTACATAGAGTTTACTTTGTGTGTTTTACTTTAGTACTATGCTAAACACTTGGCAATTATTATCTAATTTGATCTGCATAACAACTCTGGAAGGTTGGCTATTTTTATTCCCATTTTACAATTGAGAAAACTGAGGCAAACTTGCCCAGGATCACGTAATAAGTAGCTGAAGCAAGATTTGAACTTGGGTGTTCCTAACTCCAGACTGAGCACTCTATGCACTGTGTCCCCTACCTGCCTGATGTATCACCCTCAGTAACGATATCTGGACATTTTTCATAATTAGAAAAATAGAGAGTAAAAACAAATACAAAACAATAACTTAAAACAGAGACAAAAAGAGGAGTTATTTTGTATATTTTTTAACTTTTGACAAGCATTTTTGTTGTATTTTCAGCTAGTTTGTAAACATTTTAAAGGAAAGGACAGTATATTATATTTCCTTGTCTTACCAAATAGCATCAACAAAGCCTTAAATATAATAGGTATTTATTAAATATGTCTGAATGAATGCACGGGTGAATAAGCAAAGTATCTTACTAGCCTAAAAATTTATTCTGGACATGATTTTAGAATATTTTCATTTTACGCCTAATTTGAACAATATTTACTTTCTGTCTGGTTTCTCTGTTGCTTAATACAAAAAAGTAGCCAACAAGTATTCATAGGGTACTAAGAGCAAGGAGCTCATTATACTTGTCCCTTTGGAGGTTAATTAGGAAAATTAAAGCCTCTGAGTATTGTATTTTCTTTGAGACAGGGAACAAGTGATTCCTATAATATCATCTAGCAACATGACTCCAAATGTGCTACTTTTAAGTGAACTACTTGATGGTTTAGATGGTATTTTAGTTTCTATGAGAGCTCATGAATGCCATCTTATCTCACCTATCCTACTGTGCGAATCCAAAATACTGTGGAGAGCCAAGATTTTTTCTAAAATCTATTCAGAGAACATCTAAACTCAGATTAACCAACTACAAGATAGAGCCCAAAGGACTTATGGACTTTTACGACAAACCTATCCATTTAAATTATCCCCATTCATATCTTTACCCTATGTCATATTCCAAGTCAATAGACAGTTCAGAACTCAGAGCCATGTTCTTTCTTTTTTCTTTTGCTTATACCTTTTTTATATCTTTATCCCTTTGAATTAAATTGTTATGGTATTTCATGAACTAGTTAAAATATTGAAATAAGCCCCCATTCATTTTAATAAGTGATGCAATTAAACACCAGCTATGTGTAAGACACTATATTGAGTACAGCAGAGATGATCTAATATTACCTATTAAAATAGGTATAAGGCAAATCTAAACTTCAAGTTTGTGCAAATGACAAAATATATTATTCTGTTTAACAGTACCTCACAAAAATCAATAAACTAGAGAAACCTATCAAGATAATGGAGTAGTAGCAAGAAATACAGGTGAGTTCTATCCCATAACAACTTGACAAAGATCTGGAAAATGCAACAGACTGAGTCCTGACTAGAAAATGCACCCAAAAATAATGAGTCATTTCTCCAGCCCAAGTTGCTATAGAGAGACAAAGAGATCTTTTAGTGCAGTAGGAGTTGGGGAGAGGGAAAATATCTAGCCTAGCATATGTTAAGCCTACTGCTGAAATTATATGAAGACCAGTCCATATCTGTGCATTAAATCCCACATAGAGAAGGGCCTCACCTTGTGCAAAGAGCAGGTAAAGGTGCCAACGTGTACCTTGGTCACAAGAACCAGCATGGAGACAACAAGAAATATTAAAATAAAGTCAAAAGACTAAAAAAAAAAAAGAAAATGTAAGGTTATCTCATAGCAAGAACAGTTAAGAGGAAGACTGATACTGGAAAGGAAATAACCGCAAGCAAAAAAAAATTCCTTAAGGTGGGCTTTTAAGGGAAGTGGAGAGGAAAAGAAAAAAGTAGAAAATAAGGGGGTGCTTCAGATTTCCTTGTATACACATGGAAAATGTCTGAACACATTGTGGTGTATGAATTTAATATAATATTATTTCTCCATAATAAATGACAAAAGAGAAGAGTTCAGCAATTTCTGGAGAATATGAATTAACAGAATGAAGTAAGTAGAACCTAGAGGACAATTTCTACAAGGAAAATGACACTTTAAAGAAAGACAATATTGAAAGACTTAAGAATTCTGCTTCAATTAATAAACCAAACATGTCTCTGGAGAAATCTATGATAAAGCATGTCTTAACAGCAGATGCAGAAAAATATATTTTTGGACATGTCCATTGTGTGGATTCATACTATTTGACTAAATTTGCTAAATGAATGTTTTTTTTCTTCTTTCAGCTAATTGGGAATGGGTCAAACTAAGAAGGTGGGCAGTCAGAGATAATAATGCCAAAAAAAATGAGGGTCATAAAAACGTTTTTACAAAATGCACAGAAGAGAACATTCGTGAAAACTTTAAAAGTAATATCTACTATTAATTAACTTTTTAACCAAGCAGTGTGAAATGGAGACTCATAGCATCATATAGAATCCTCTTTGGGGGTTCTATGTGTATAAAAATGCTTTTTGGTGTTTAAATTTAGAAGTTTTTTAAAAGAATGGCTATCATAAGACCATTGTTATCTTTTTTTAAAGAATGGCTATCAGAAGACCCATATGTGGGAAGACCAAAATATACTGGGTGGGAACAGGCTGTAACATGTATGCACAATGAGGATTCCTGAAGAACAGGAGTGAAAAAGAAAATCAAGTAATTGTATGGAGGAAAAGAAGTTGAGCTGGACATGTGGCAAGAATGATGCAACAGAGACAGGGCTCCATTGTGAGAACACTAACAATGCCAGAAGAAAACAAGGAAAGTCCTGAGCAGATTGCATGGCCTTTTTGTGATGACTTAATGGAAAACAGTGGATAAGTCCTGTACAGGCCTAGGAGGGAATTTTCAAATCAATAACAGTATTGAGTATTCTCTCTCTATTTGCAAAAGGTAAAAAAGAAGTTAATGTTTATATAGTTAGGTAAAATCATAATCATGTACAAATATTGAGCTTTCCATTGAGTTATAACAACACTGGATTCACTAAAAGGAGTCAAATCCTGATAGTTCACTCTCAAAAAGCATTTAAGTGACTAATATGTGTCAGGAACTATGCTATTAACTAGGGGAAAGAAAGAAAAGAAGAGAAGAGAGAGCAGAGAGAGAAGAGGAAAGGAGGGGAGGGAAGGAGAGGGGAGGGGAGGGGAAAGGAGGGGAGGGGAGGGGAATGGAGGAAGGAAGGAAGAGGGAGGGAAGGAGAAAGGGAGTAAAGAAGGAAGGAAGGAAGGAAGGAAGGAAGGAAGGAAGGAAGGAAGGAAGGAAGGAAGGAAGGAAGGAAGGAGAGGAGGAGGGAAGGAGAGAAGGAAGGAAGGAAGAAAGGAAGAGTCCCCGATCTTTCTGTTTATTAATTGTATTCCCAGCACTAGCACAGTGGCTGGAACATACTAGTCACTTAATAAGTGTTTATTGCATTGCTATTAAAGTGTTCACAGTCTAATGGGGATATGGAACAGTGTGTAAACTATGTATAAATAAGATATATACAGGATAAATTAGATATAATAGACAGAAAGAAGGCACTGGAATTAATGGAGATTAGGAAAGATTTCCTGTAGAAGGTGGGATTTTATCTGGAATTTGAAGGAAGAAGGGGAAGCCAGGAGACAGAGATGAAGAGGGTTCCAGGCATAGGAGACAGCCAGTGAAATGCCTAGAATGGGCAGATGGAATATGTTGTGCAAGAAACATAAAGGAGGGGCAGCTAAGTGGCGTAGTAAATAGAGCACAGGCCCTGAAGTCAGTAGGACCTAAGTTCAAATCCAGTCTCAGACACTTAACACTTACTAGCTATGTGCCCTTGGGCAAGTCACTTATCCCCAACTGCCCTGCCCTCCCCCCTCCAAAAACAAACAAACAAAATAACCATAATGGAATTGAGTGTCAATGGAACAAAAAGTATGTAGAGGGGAGTAAGGTATTAAAAAAAAAAAACCTGGAACAGTATGAAGGGGGAAGGTTACGAAGGGCTTTAAAAGTCAAATAGAGGATTTTCTATTTTATCCTGAGGGTGATAGGAAAATGACCTGAGTTTAGTGAATAGGGACAAAATATTGTCCTACTTGCACTTTAAGAAGAACATTTTGTTAGCTGAGCAGAAGTTAGACTACAGTGTGGAGAGACCTGAGGCAGAAATACCATGCAAAAGGCCATTGCAATAGTCCAGGAATGAGGTAATGAAAGCCTGCATCATGTGGTGGCAGTGAAATAAGGGAGCAGATACTAGAGATGTTGGGAGGGTAGAAATAACAAAACTTAGCAGCAGGTGTTGGATACGGGAAGTGTTAAGGGCAGGTGACAGACAGTGACAAGTTGAGGTTGTAAGCTTGGATGGGTGGTACCCTTAATAGTTATAGGGAAAGTTAGGAAAAGTCAAGGTTTGGGGGAAAATAATAAATAGTTTGGGACATACTGAGGTTTAAGGTGTTTACAGGACATCTAGGTCAAGACGTTTAATAAGCAGTTAGAGATTTAAGACTGGAGGTCAAGGGGCAGCCAGGTAGCACAGCAAGTAAGAGCACCGGCTCCAGTGTAGGGATGACCTGGGGATCAAATCCGGGCTCAGATACTTACCGGGTTTCCCCAATAATAAGACACTGTCTTATTATTTTTTTTGGACAGAAAAACAACAGAGGGCTTATTTTCAGGGGAGGGCTTATTTTAATGAACATTGACAGCAATTTTAATAAACAGGTAAATGTGAACAAAAAATGTACCTTTATTCAATAAGCAAATCACTGGGGAAGAACAGGATGACGCGCTCACTGCTGCAGCTCTGATTGGATGCAGCTTGGAACGCGGCGTGCGTTTCACGGGGGGGGGGGGGGGACAGTGCATACAGAGGGTACCGTAATGTAGTGTGTAGCAGGGGATCACCTTCACTACAGTAGCAATCTCAATAGGGCTATTTTTCGGGGGAGGGCTTATTTTAGAGGAATCTTACACAGTAAGGGGAGGGCTTATTTTCGGGATAGGTCTTATTATCGGGGAAACACGGTAGCACCACACCCAGAAATAACTGGTTGTGTAACCTTGAGCAAGTTACTTAACCCCGATTGCTTTAAAAAAAAAGAATACTGGAAGTCAAGAGAGAATTTAGGGACAGATAAAGAGATCTGCAAATCACTCCAGCATTTTTGCCAAGAAAACTCCAAATGGGGTCACAAAGAGTCAGACCTGACTGAAATAAATGGCTAACCAACAACAAAGAGATCTGAGAATCATTTAAATGGACATAATAATTGAATAAATGGGAGTTGATGAGATCACCAAGTAAAATAGTATAGAGAAAAAAAGAAGGCACAGAACAGAAACTTGAGGAATATCCATCATAAACAGGAATGAACTTGTTGAAGATCCAGGAAAGGAACCCAAGATGGAGCTATCAGACAGGTAGAAGGAGAAATAAAAAGCAGTATCCAAAAAAAAAAATCCTAGAGAGTAGAGAATATCAAGAAGCAGGTAATCAATAATATAAAAAGTTGCAATGTGGACAAGAAAGGTGAGGATTGAGAAAAAAAACATTAGATTTAGCAATTAACAGATCTTTGATAACTTCAGAAAAAGTAGTAGCAGTTACATAATGAGATCAGAAGTCAGACTACAGCAAGTAAGGAAGAGGGTGAGAGGAAATGTACTATTATAGTTAACAATTATAATTATACTTTTCGAGGAATTTTGTGACAAAAGGAGGAGAGAAAGGGGATATAGCAAGAGAGAACAGATAGGTCAAGTGAAGGGTTTCTTTTTTTTTTTCTTTTTTAAGAATGGGAAGTATATGAGTGTGTTTATAGATAGGAGGTAAGAAATCAGAAGAGAGACTGAAGATTAGTTAAAGAGCAGGGATGGTAGAGAGGACAATCTTTTGGTAAAGATGTGATGGAAAAGAACTACTTGGGCATGTAGAGGGGTATACCTGGACAAGTACCAAGTCTTCAGGTGAGATAAGTTTGAAGGAGAACATGGTGGCAGAAGGCATCTGAGTGAGATGAGATGGGAAAGAAGGGAGACCATGGAGTTCCTGGCAAGTGGTCTCAATTTTTTTCAGTAACATATTAGGCAAGGTTCTCTAATGGATTACCACAGTATTCTTTCACTGTCAAGTATTACTATATTTGTGCAAGGGCATGATGATTTCCATGATGATGATCCCTACAAGTATGGATGGGTAAAAGCTATTCTGGATGCAAGGAAAATTTTGTAAAATAATTTGGGGTAGAATTATTTAACTGAGGTAGACAGTTAGCATAGGAAGTATGGTCTATTCATTTTGTTGGCTCCATTCAGGCAGCACAGATCTTTCTTGAAAGCATGACATAAGTGTGAATCGCTGCCTTCCTCCCCATCCCACCCCCAAAATAATTCTAGTTACCCCTGCTCATACCAAAGGAAAGAATCCCCAGTTCTTTTCCTGAATTTAAGAGAAGTCTGTCCCTACTGGGGAAAATAACATAGTGGGATCTCTCATAACCTTAGGTCTGGGGGACAACAACTGAGGAACCACTTTAAGAGAACCTTGTTGGGGAAGCTAGGTGGTGCAGTGAATAGAGCACCAGCCCTGGAGTCAGGAGGACCTGAGTTCAAATATGGCCTCAGACATTTAATGTTACTAGCCATGCAACCGTGAGCAAATCACTTAACCCCAACTGTCCTGTCTCCCCCACTCCAAAAAACTCAAAAAAAAAAAAAAAAAAAACACCCAACCCACACACAAAGAACCTTGTTGCCTCTTCAGTAATTCAATCCAAAACATTTACATTTGTAGGTTCTGTTGACCACTAGAGGGACCCCTCAGGTTATGCAGGGAAGAATGTAATTAACAGAAAAAAACTAACATTCTTTGGATGTAATCTATGTATAACCAGAAACATGAAGGTCGACACTTTTCATAGGCAAAGGGAGACAAAAAAAAAATTTAAAAATGAAAAGTCTTATTTCTTTCTTCTCTAACTTTAATTGTGCTCTATACCTCTTACAGTATTTCAGTGGGCTTCAGATCCTCCTGATGGGCGATGGTCCAGGGGTCCACACCACCACCCATTCACAGTTTCTCATCCTGTGTGACTCATCCATGTCCTCCCATTGATCCTTCAAAGGAGGTCAGCCTAACTCTCTGGGGACGTTAGCCGCTCCCGATATTTAATGAATACCATCTGAGCATGCAGGCCATCCCTCCCTTTTACAAGATGACTGGCTCTCCCCTTTATCTAATCACAGATCTTTCTTTGGATATATTTTAAGCTGTTTCTCCTGCGTAATTCACTGTATTTCATAGTCTGGAGAAATTTGGCAATAAATTAGATAAAGAATTAAATATACCTATTGTCTTGATTCTTCCTCTTACCCCCTCTGAACTTTACTTTTCTCCGCTGTAAAAGGAAAAAAAAATTACAGGTAGCAGGAAATCTAGAGGTTATTGTGTTGCAAGTAATAACCTCTAGATTGCCTGCTACCTGTAATATCCTATGATCTCTTAGAGATTTCCTAATTATCTCATGTACATAGATAAAGTTTAGCTCTTCCTAACTATACCATATTTTTTTTTAAGTTGTGGATATGTTTTTATGGCTTTTGTACCATTGCTACTTCTTGCTTCTTTCCCTCAAACCCCTACTCCCAGACCTTGGAGTACCTAGCAGAGTGATGAGCATATAGCCGGTGCTTAATACCTTGTTTTATGGGTCGACTAATCAATGGCTATTCCTCTCCCTGCCCCAACCCCCCTGCCATCTTGTTTTATTTCTCTAACCAGATCAAATGGATGGTTTTCTTTCCTTCTAATATCCTTTCATATCTCTAAATATAGTCAATTACAACTCAATAACTTAATACTATGTTAGGATTAGGGTTTTTTGTGTTTGTGAAGGAGAAGAATATGGAATAATCATTGGACTTCAGGGTAGAGGATAGAAACAGAAAACAGAACAGGGGAAAATTTTAGAGCTGATGATCCAAACTCCCTCATTTTAAGGAAATGAAGGGCCAAAAAGATTCAGTGATTTTCCTGAGATCAGACTGTTAGTAACTAATAAACCAAAGATTTTAACCAAGGTCTACTTACTCAAGTAAACCATGTGATGAGAATGTTTTTATATTAGTCTCCAAATTCCCAAGCAACCTCTTTTACTTTTCATGCACAGGTTTGTGGGAAGCCCCAAAAATAGAATGCTTTCTCTTCCTCTTTCTTTGGGTCCAGAGACCACAAAATACTTAAGCTCAGACCTGGAGAGTTGCTTTTGTTTTGAGATGTTTTTGAACAAAGAAAGGATGATATGTAAAATGTACTTGCCACCTCAGTTTTGTCCCTCAGAATATTCCTAAAGCCAGACTGTGTATGTTTACTTGCCCCCTAACCCTGTAGTAAAATGATTTTTAAATACATTTCAAGGAATTGAAACTGGGTTTCAGATGGGTGTAGGTGAGGGAACAATAGGTAGGTGAGGGTCTTTCTCACGCTTTTTCTAAGATGCAAACATTAAACACTTTTAAAAAAAAAACCTGCCAAATGAGAAATGCCCGTTTAAGATGCTGTGAGTGTTTCTCTGATCCAATTCAATAAGTATTAGTTCAGCACCTAGCAAAAATGCAGAAAGAGCTGCGTTGGTGAATAGGCCTAACAAGGATTCCTATAGCAGACAAAGGGCAGGAGGCCTGACTTAGCCATATAGGTTTGGCACTTCCTTGTATTCCACTTCATTAACTATCAGTTGGCTGCAAGGATAAACTAGAGTTTCATGCAGTCCAGCCCATGATAGGAAGAAACAGAAGTGCAGGATCACAGGTTGTAGTAAAAGGCAGAACTAGAAACAGAAAAGCAGCAGTATTGGGAGCTTCTGGTGGTTTTGAAATAACCAAACTGACTTGATGTTGGTCCTCTGAGTTGCTATGAGTAAGAAATCAGGTGAGGAACCATTTGTCACTTCCATATCTGGGATGTCTGATAATGCAAGCTTCAATAATGTTTGATTTCTATGTGTGGGAATGAAAGATTAGGGGACTGAATGTTGGATACCTGAAATGAAGTCTGGGAACTCTTGGGGTTAAGGCATGGAAGAATGGCCAAAAACATAGTCCTTGGGGCTCTGTCCAAGGAAACTGAACAATAGTAAATGGTAGTGCATAATAGCTAGCATTTACATAGTGCTATAAGTTTGAAAAGTGCCTTACATATGTTATCTTATTTAATCCTTACATCAATCCTATAAGGTAGATGATATTAAGATCTTTATTTTATTGATGAGGAGATTGAGACAAACAGAAGTTAAGTGACTCGTCCAGAATCACATGTCTATTAAGTGTCTGAGTTTGGACTGGAACTTAACTCCAGTGCTCTTTCTGTTCAGTCACCTAGCTGTACTCTTTTACTATAAATTTATACACACACATATATAGTGTGTATATACACACAAATATATACAAACATACATATATCATGGTATATAGGTGTATATGTATAATATTGTGTATATGTGTATAGTATGAATATACACACACATAGTTGTTCAGTAATTTCAGTCATATCCAACTCTCTGTGACCCCATTTGAGAGGTTTTTTTGGTAAAGACACTAAAATGGTTTCCCATTTCCTTCTCCAGATCATTTTACAGATGAGGAACTGAGGCAAACAGGGTTAAGTGACTTACCCAGGGTCACAGAGCTAGTAAGTATCTAGTAAGATAAGTCTTCCTGACTTTAGGTCTGGCATTCTATCCACTGTGCCACCTAGCTATCCAAAAAATACATACACACACATATATATCCCTATATACATGTATATGTATATACATATATATGGATATATGATGAGAGAGACACTCAATAGTTTTAAACTATTAAAGCTGAAAACTACATTGACTTCTTTTGGGACACCCACTATAAAGCTCTTTTTTCTTTCTTTTATGTCCTCTTCCATTTGGTCATGACTAAAAAACAAAGTGGCATACATAAAGCCATGATTTGTGGTCATCTCTATACATCGTAGTTCATGTGAGAGTTCTTTGAAATATTGCAGGGAAGGGAAGAAAGCAGAGATTTCTGAGCTGAGCTGATATTAAGGGAATAAATCTACATTAGCCACACTCCTAGACTAATTGAGAAACAGTATCACCCAAAGAACTAGAAGAGGTAGAGCTAAGAACTAGCAGTTCTCTGAAAACCACCGAAAGCTGAGTATTTCCCTTAACTGCCCTCCAGTATTGTCTGTGACACACAATTGTCAAGGCAATCCTGAAACTACCCTATGCCTGCTTTTTAGAGTTGAATCAGATCAGGCTAGTAGTCAGCAGTGTCACCGGCTGGATTAAATGAATGAAAAGGTATATGATAGTGTGGACATGGAAAATTTGGTAATCATTAAGTACCTAGTGTATGCATAGGAATCAGAAGGAGTGATACTAAGTTTGGATATGATATGGATCATGGGCTTACAGTGTGGTAGGGGAAAATTACAGAGGGGGAAGGGGAGATGAGAGGGGAGAAAGGAGGAGGGGAAAGGGAAAGGGAAAAGGAAAGGGAAGGGAAGAGCAAGGGAGGGGAGAAGAGGAGAGGAGAGAAGAGGAAAGGAGAGAAGGGGAGAGGAGGGAAGGGGAGAGGAGGGGAGAAGAGAAAAGGAGAGACAGAGAAAGTATGATACAAATCAGTACATAGCAAGCACAATAATGAATCTCCCCTTAACCTCCCAAAATAATTAATTTTTAAAAGTCCTAATGGAAATGTTATATATCTAGGTACAAAAGCAATAACTCAGATATCTGGTAATGAGGCTTCATAACAGGGTAGGGTAATAGGATTAGAGAGGAAAGAATGAATGCAAAAGTTGCTGTTGAGGTCCGACAATAAAAATTTTTGTAACTGATTAGATATAAGAAATAAGAGGGCAGAGTTAAATATAACTTCAAGGTTTCAAATATAGGAGGCTCCACAGCAAAAGTCACTGGAGCATCACCGAGTAACAGAGAAGAGGTAAGCAAAGGTCCAAAGACAGAACTGGTATGAATATCACAACTAGGGAACAGGAAGAGGAAGAGGAGCCTGCAAAGGGTGCAACAGTGGCATTTTAAAGTCTCTCAAAGTGTTCCTTCTTCCTTCCCAGAATCTCTTCCTTGAGCCTCCTTCTTCCCAGGTCTTCCATTTCTGCTAATCCTTGCTAAGGGGTTGATCCAAAGCTAAACTGATGAGAGCTTAAGGTTTAGCCCTTTTCAAATATATCAACTTTTGGAAGGAAAATTTTGGAAGATTTCAAAAGTAAACTCCAGAAGGAACCTAATTTCACTGATGCTTGCCCTGATTGAGGTTCAAGAGAACTTTTCTCCATGACCTTTGTCTCTGGGAAGAGGCTCAGTCAGTCTAATTAGGCAAGTCCTCCCCCTGCCCTTGCCACTGTTTTTACCACCCTATGAAGATAATCTTCCCTTTTGCAAGGGAGAAAATGGAAATTTAAAAAATGAACATAACTTATGAGTTATACAATCCCCCAGTTTTTTTCATCCCCTACACAAACTTCCTCTCTAAAAAGTATATGCCCAATTATTAAGGTACAGATGATGATAGGAGTAGGTGCCATCATCTACATGAAGATTTTCCTGATTCCTGATTAGTTTCTCCATAACACCAATGTCATAGCACATCATTTACTTTTTTACAGAAATAGAATTAGAAGAAACCATATAGTCTATTGAGTTGCACTCTTTGTTTTAAAGACAAAGAAATTCAAAATCATAGAAGTTAAGTGCCTTGCCCCAAGGTCATACAGGTAGCAAATAGTAGGGAGTAGGATTTGAATCCAGATCCTTTGACTCTAGATCCTGTTTGCCCCTATAAAAATGTAAGCTTTTTGTGAGCAAGAACTATTTCCTCCTTATCTTTGTATTCCTAGTGCCTAACACATAGTAAGTACTAAATAAATGTGTATGGCTTAATTGACTGATGTTAGTTGCTTTGATGGATAAGAATTGGTTAATAACTGTAATTTGAATTCTCCAGAAACAGATGCTGCTTTGAAGTATGAGTTCTATCTACCCTAAACAGTCTTGTATCAAGGAATTTCATAATCTTACTGCATTCTTCAGATTGTTACCTTTATTTATTGCCTCTGTAATAAAAAAAAAACTCTCCACTTATTTACATAATACCCAGAACACTTTTTCTTTAATTGAAAAAGATGCAAACCAATGAGACATAGTAAAGTAGGCCAACATGAAAGTAAAGCAATTCCTTTTCACTAACTACAGTGGGAAGTCCTTTTAATTAGGCTGGTTAGTAGTAATCAATCAATAAACATTTATTAAATATCTACTATGTACCAGTCATAGTGCTAAGAACTACAGATCCAAGAAGAAGCAGAAGACAATCCCTGACCTCAAGGAGCTTACAATCTAATGGGGGAGACATGTGAACAGAAATACGTAGAGCAAGCTATATTCAGGATAAATAGGAAATAATTAGAAGAGGAAGGGCACTGGAATTAAAAGGGGTTGAGAAAGATATCCTGTAGAAGATGGAAATATAGTTGGAACGTAAAGGAAGCCAGGAAGGTCAGTAGTGAGAAAGGAGAATGGATGGATGGATAGGTGATAGATACATAGACAGATACAAAGACAGAAAGAAAGAAATAATCTGATTTCACTTTCTGAGTTAAATTACATAAAAGAAAGATACATTTCTCCTACTATGCCTCTATGTTTTAGGGGCTTACATAAAGAATAATCAAATGATGACAAGCCCCAAGCTATTAAAGCCAGGACACTTTGTAGTTTAATGTTGGTAACAGAACACACCATCTTCCTTTTAGGGACCAAAAAGGACAGAAATAAGATGATGAAAATAAGTGATTTCTTTGAAAGTTAACTACATTTTCTTTGTCCAGGCTGTTTCCACTGCCATCAGTTGATGGGTATTGCTCAGCATACACATTCCCTTTCCTGCCCCTAGGGGGAGGCCTAGGGCAAAATGAGCTCTGGAAATTGGTTTAATCACGTAGTTTTCTGGTCTCTCTCAGGGTTTACTGGCAGCTCCAAATGAATTGATCTGATTCTGCTTTCTCTAACTCCCCTACCATACTACCACTCAATACTCTTGTTTCTTTACTAGAAACAACTATTCTTTACCCTTCTTTACTGGATCTGTGATTTGATGGAAATGAAGACTCTGCCTTCAGGACAGAAGTCCTCTCAAACCATCTCATCCTATATAATTCTTGTTCATGGTTTGTTTATTTTTCAAGAGATACTCATAGGGTGTTAAGATTGTAATCTGGAAAGGGACAACAGAGATAGTCTAGTCATTTTATAAATGCAGAAACTTAAGTGATTTGCCCAAAATCATATAGGAGGTATTAAGTAGCAGACTAAATTTGGACCCAGGTTCTTGACTTTAACTCCAGGCCCACCATATCATTCTACCACCATGGAAGACCTCCACAGCCTCCTGGGGACTTGTAAAGCACTTTACAAATTTTAAAGTGCTATCTAAGTCCTAGCTATTATATAGACACATATATATGTACGATCCCCTAGATAGATTTTCATACGCCCCTTCTTTTATACAATCATGTTACAGCTTGCTTATACACACTATCTTACCAATGTGCTTTGGATCATTTGAGACTTTGTTTCTTGTGAAAGTATTGTATACCTTCATGTTTTAGCCATATAATAGCACTGGGAGATGCTGTTGAGCTCCCACCATATTGTATGTTCTGTACTTGGACCAGCCTCTATTATTAACTTCAATACTACAAGGATATGTGATTTCATTCATGATTTGGAACATGATTTTCCCTCAAAAGAATGTAGCTTCCTGGAGAACAGAGATTATTTCTTCTTCTTTTAGTTGGTCTTCATATCCTCAGGATCTAGCATAGTACCAGGCACATAATAGATGGATTTGAGAATTATTGTGTCTAGGAAAGCTACAATACTGTAGCCAATGTGGTGATAATAGTTGGCCTTTATCTAGTGCTTTATATACAATGGTGTTTTCCAAAATTCATGAGGTAGATCCATCGAGTGTCCCTTCCCATTTTGTGCTTATTCCTATATAGTGTTTACTATATGCCCGACACTGTGCTATGTACTTTACAATTTGAACCTAACAACAATCTTGAGAGGTAAGTGCAATAATTATCCCCATTTGAAAGATGAGAAAACTGAGGCAAACAGTGCTTAAGTAACTAACCCAGGTCACATAGCCAGTAAATGTCTGATGCTAAATTTGAACCCAGGTCTTCCTGACTCTAGGCCCTTTACTCTATCCTCTGTGCCACCTAGCCACCCTGAAAAAAGAAAAGCTCATAGTGTGAAAAGATTTACAGTAAGACTATAGGACTATAGGAAGGGACTTTAGAGAAAAACCCCTTCATTTTATTGATGAAGAAACTGAGAAGGGGTTAAATGCCTTACCCAAAGTGACACAAGGAATAATTGTCAGAGGAAGGAATAGAACCTACCTAGATCTTCTTAGATCCAGATCTATATTTTACCCACTATGTAGGACTGTCTTTCCAAGGTGGAGAGACTATCTGAATTTCCTTGGATCAGTCCTTAGATAATAGACATGGAGTTTCGTACTGGGCCCATACTGAAGGCCTTACAAGTTTGGTAAGAGTTTATACCCTGCCAGCATAGCTTTACAGAATCTGGGATTGCCCCTATACTACAATAAGGTATTAGAATTGGAAGCAAGTGAAAATTTACCTTTTATCATTTAAAAAAAACAATAAATCCCATTTTATTTAAAATTATTAGGCAATGCTCTTTAGGCATTTTGTCTTACTGGTTAAAATGAACTACTTACATAAATATAAAAAAATTAATTTTTCAATTCAACATTTATAAACACCTATATAGACCTTGATATCATAGAGCTTATTGTGATAGTAAGATATAACCAAAAATAATGTCAGGATTCCAGTTAACTTTCATAATCTTGGTCAAGTTTTTAGTTAAATTGTTTTTAAATTGGCAATGGACTAGACTTGATGTCTTTTTTTTCCACCTAGAGGATTCCTAACCACTCCAAGTTACCAAGGACACAACAGTGTGTTATGTCAGTATACTAGGCTCATGAGGTCAGAAATGATGGTCAGCTATTTTTTGCTATGGTGATCACAAATAATACAAATACACATGTAGTAACACTGTGCTACTTTCCATAAATGATGTTGAAATTTATTAGAGATTACTTAATTTATAATAAATCATGATCATAATTCAACATTCAAAATGCAAAGCCTTTTAAAAATTTACTAGACCAGTTCTATCTTGAAAAAGAAAGAAAGCTCTCTACTTGGTAATTATTTTCACATAAAAGGATCCATCAACTGAATGTACAGAAGAGTTGGTGGGGTCTAGTTTCCTTAAAATCTTTTTTTTTTTTTGCTTTTTGGAGGACAATTGGGGTTAAGTGACTTGCCCAATGTCACGGGGCTAGTTTTTGTGTTAAGTGTCTGATGCTGGATTTGAACTCAGGTTCTCCTGACTCCAGGGCCGGTGCTCTATTCACTGCACCACCTAGCTACCCCAGTTTCCTTAAAATCTACAATTAAAGTATCAAATAGTACAAATCTTAGAATCTTATCCCTGAGATTCAGAGTTCTTACTCAAGTCTAGTCCAATGTCCTAAGAAAGGGAACATTGCTATTTAATAGAATTACAACAGCTTGTTTTAGGCAACCATGTGAAGTAACCATAGATTTGTCTTCAAGGGCCCTCCCCACTCCCTTTTTATTTCCTTTCTTCCTCACTGTTCTTCCCCCTAAAGTTTCTTGTCCTGTATACCATTTCTGAGCTACTGAAGACTGAAGAATTACAGAAATTTGGATATGAAACCCAGAGTCCCCTCCACAGTAAAATGCTAATGAGGTTTTGCTGATTAATAATGTAAGGTGCCACCCTTGCAGGAATATTTTCTATTTAACTAGAGGACTTGAAAACCAAAAGGCCTTGAGGATACAAAGGAACAGCTCCATGCTATGTTTATAGTCATGCTGACACAACAGAGGTAGCCAATCAATCAATAATATGGGCCAGGAAATGTAAGTAAATATAAGGAAACATTTCCTACTTGAATGGAAGAAAAAGGGGGAGGGGAGTAATACAGAGATATAGATACAGGTAATGGAATGTCTTCTTTTAGAACAGCACAAAGAGCAGTATTGCTTCTATCATTAACTGGATCAAGTCTGTAATCTCACCAGAGCTTATTCACACCACCTTTGTGTTCACAATTGTTATTACTATTAGTTCTGTAGATGACAAAACATTTTCTTAAAGTTACCCACAGTGTCAGAGACCAGAATACTTTGAGTTCAAAAGGCCATGTTTCTTAATCTGTGAGTTCAGCAAGTATCCGATAAAAGAGTGATAATTAATTGTTCTTTAGGCCAACACACATGCACAATTGACTTGACCATACCACAGAGCTCTGTGGAGTTGACAAACCATAAAGATAAATGACATCTGTCCTTGGAATATACTGTCTTTTCTGCCAACGAGGTGTCAAAGGAAGGAGATTATCTCCAAAGCAGCAGGAAGGTCACAGCAATTAATTTTTAATTAAAGGAAGTGTAATGTAGTTTTAATTATTTGTATAAAGCTCCATGCCAATCACACTCATGTACTTAAAACAGTTAAATCTAATGTTTGAATTACACAGTCTCAAGACAGGCCTTCCATACTGCTTTGTATGCTTGTGGAGAAAGTAATCAAAGGAGAAAGCTTCTTGATTGTTGTTGTTTTTAATTAATAACATTAGAATAATCATAGGATCTAGTTAATGAACATTTCAGGATGTGAATTTTTTAAAAATCCTATTTTCCACTGGAACTGCAAAGGGTTTTAGAGACCAGCCCAGGGTCTCTGTGTTACCCTGGGAAAGTCTCAGTCTCTCTGAGTCTCAATTTCCTCTATAAAATTTAAGGGTTGGCCTAGGTCATGTCCAATGTCCACTCCCGCTTTGAAATTTTGTGACTCTATTCTGATGCAAGGGGTAGGTAAAGTAAGAAAACAGAAAACAACCCTGAAAGAACTTCAGAAGGCCAGGCCCAGTTCCTGGGAGACGAGTATTGTGATGGTGAGTTAATTAAATGGAATTGAAGGGAAGGTAGAGAAGAGAACTCTTTTTCCTCCTGTTTTTTCTCTTTTCAAGTTTAATGAAACAGAACCATTGATAGCAGAGACCACATCTCATACTTATTTCTACCCAACATGTTACCTCCCATTGTTCTATATGTATTTTAGATTAAAACATTTGTTAATATCAAAAGGATTATGAGATCATAGAGTTAGAGCTGAAAGGAAATTTAATAAAGACATCAAGTTCAACTGCCTCACTTTACAGATGACAAAACTGAGCCCTACAAAGGTTAAATGATCTGCCCCAAGTCACACAGATTTTGTGTGGTACATCTAGGATTTGAACCCTTTGCATTTCCCCTCAAGTTCCTCTATCACTCTTCCTCCTACTTAAGCATTACACACATCCCAAGAGCCATACCACAATCACTCAAGGACCATGAGTGGGTCTACTTTAGGAAGCTAAAATGTAGTTAAGAATTTTTTTAAAGTGCTGTCTGTAATGATTAATGCCATGGCGAGACATAGTGTATGTGAACGGATGTTGGTGGTTTTATAAGGCCCATGTGGTTATGTGGAACACGCATGTTGAGAAGACTCTGCAGACACTTTGTCCAAAACTTCCTTTCACAAAGTACCTATGTAAATTACTTCTGTGCTGGGAGGTCTCCAATTCAGGAAAAAGAGATTGACTAATTATTGAAACCCTATATTACTCATTTCAGGCATCATTAGCTTTTTTTGATGCAAGGTGCAAAACCTTTACAGGATACTGCTCAAGCACTGGTTAGGTCACCCACATTAATATAGGACAGTTACTTATTTGTGATGAGGTTTTCCAGCTGTGAACCTTCTGTTTAAAAAACTATGGTTTAAAAGACTCTCAGAGAGATAGAATCTCTACCATTTCAGATCTGATACTTGGGTATCTGAAAAGCTCACCCTCAGGTGACTGTGATAGGAAGTATCAATCAGCTGCCTTTCTATTTCCTTTTCTTTAAAACACTGGATAGTTCAGATCAAATTATTCATAAATACTTTCTGAAAACCACCCTTCATTCTGGGAGAGAGTATCAGAAAGTGGAAAGAGCCATGAATTTGGAGCCAGGAAAAATGGTTCAAATCCTGGCTCTGCCATTTACAACTTATATGACCCTGGACAAGATACTTAACCTCACTGGCCCTCAGTTCCTCATGTGGGCTTCAGTTCCTCATCTATATCATGGGGACTGGGGGAGGGGGAGGGAGGAAGTATGAACTAAATGAACACTAAGGGCTTTTAACACTTTAAAATTTATGATTTTATGTATAAGGTACTGTGCAATGTATTTTTAAGAAAACAAGGAAAAAATAAAGATGGTCCTTTTCGAAAACACTTATAGTCTAATTAGGAACATAAAAGCCCTGGAAAACAATGAACAATATAATATAGTACACTATGAACTGACAAATGATTGACATAGAGAACAAATGGTATAAATTTAACAGAGAAAGAGATCACACTAAGCTAAAAGATGAGATATGAACTGACTTTTAGAGTATAGATATATTTTATCTGGAGAAGGGAGAGAGAGAGAAACATGGGGAGAATGACATGAGAAAGACAGAGGGAAGAAAGTGCCAAGAAGTCTGCTCAGTGAATAGACAAGTGTATCTGAAGCAAAAGGTTTCTGGACTCTGTGAGGACCAGTAAGAGACAGATGGAATGGGACCAGGCTTTGTAAATCCATGAATGGTAGGCTGGGGAGTTTGGAATTGATGGGAACCAGTGGCAAGATGGAAGTGAGATGAGGGGGCTGAGTTAGATGTTCTCTGCAATCCCTCCCAATTCGAAATTCTGTGTTTCAGAAAGTTTAACCTGGTAGAGAGACAACAAATGGATAGGAAGGTGGTCTCAGAGTCAGGAAAACCTAGGTTCAGACACATACTGGTCATGTGACCCTAGGCAAGCCATTTAGTCAGGCAATACTCTAAGACCATAAGCTATACAAGTGTTTCTTTTGTGTTGAGAAGAAGTTTTCATACTGGAAGTTCCTTATGCCAATGAAATCACAGATCTAACCCAACCTGGTAATAGCATGCAGGATAGGTTAGAAGCAGAGAGGATGGAATTAGCAAGGTTAGGAAATACTGAATTCTCTATACATAAATAGCAACATGGGTCTAACCTTTGAATAATAGGTCTTTCCCTTGTTCTGGTCCATGTAGCAGCAGATTCATAGCTTCAGGTAACATAAACCTGGGAAGGCATCATGCCAGCAGACAGATCAGCCCCATCCCACACAACAGTAGTAAATACTAATATTTGAACTGCTGAAAGGATTGAACTTCAGTTTCTGATAGGTGGGCCCCCTCTATAGTTGGGCTGGCACTGATGATATGGCAAAAAGGTAGGGAGAGCAGATTAGTTCAAGCTTGAATGCTCTGACAGTGAAGGAAGAAGAGTATTAACAAAGTTGGTGGTTTGTTGAGTATGTGGTGGAAATTGATAGTACTTAATGCATCTCTCAAACTGCCCAAAATATTATCACCTAAAAAGAAATGCCTTCTCTAAAGCAATGTTCCAGAAATTGTTTTTTTAATGCCTAGGCCATTTCAGAGGGGCAAAGAAAATTATAAAACATAATAAACAAGTCTTTCCTGTCATTGACCCCTCCCAAAAAAATCCAACATGCTCTCTCAAAAAAGTGCCTAACCCAGCTTTTCATAAGGGGATGTCTGTTCTTATTATCATTATCATCATTAATAATAATATTTGGAGGCTGCATGGGGAACAAAAATGGAAGCCTTGAGAAAGAAAGACCTCAGTTAAGTCCTTCTGACACATACTATGTGATATTGGACAAATCACTCAATCTCCCAGTGCCCCAGGCAGCAACTTGAGATAATCACTTCTAGTTCGAGGTTTCATCAGCATGAGTACAGGGAGTTTTCCCATCATTGTTTCCCCATACAGATAAAGTCATAAACTCAACTTTTAAAAAAAAGTTATTATTAAATATCAGAAGAATAGGCATCTGCCCCACAAAAATCATTAATACTATGAGACATGAAGGATTCCACTAAGGCTATACTAATCAGTCCTATGCATTGCATGCGTTAGTACCTTAAAGAGACATCTGAAGACTGTTCAGTAAGCTGTGTAGAATGAATTGGGGTTTTGGTCGTAGGCATAGTATATGAGCATGATTAGGTTGGGGAGAAGCCTACACCACCACCAAAAAGGTAACCTTTTAGCTGTCTTATGATGGAACAAGTATAGAACGATTACATCTTCAGTCTACACTCCAGTTATAAATAATCTTCCCCACACAACCCTACCTCCCTTCCCCCATGTCTAGAGTCTATGTGAAGTTCCCCCATGTAATAGGTCTATGACTTCACATTTCCCTGTCTGATAGAGATACCTCTCTACAAAGAATTCACAAGCTCCAGATGAAGGATAAAGTTTCTCACTAAAATAAATCCTATAACAATTTTTAAAAAGCTAGCATTTATAATAGCACTTTAAGGTTGACAAAGTACTTTACTCATGTTATCTCATTTGATAAAATATGTAAAACTTTAATAGACTTTTGGTAACATGAAAAGTGAACTCTTTGACAACTCAAACGTACCGAGATGTGCTGTGATAGATCAAGCTATCAACTTAGGAAATCTGCTGCCTCTTCCCCACAATGTCCAAGATAGACTCATAAAGGAAATTAAAACATGTCTGTGTGTATGTACATAGAGTACTTATCTTGTGCCATACTGCTTGGGGAGGGGGGGGCGGTATTTTAATAATATCTGATATGTCTGTACTACCTTAAGGTTTGCAGGATGCTTCCTATACATTACCTCATTAACGTTCCACAACACCCTCATAGGTACCATTTGTTATTATTCAGTCATTTCAGTTGTGTCTGACTTTTCATGACTCCATTTGGTTTTACGTTGGGTTTTTTTTTTTTGGCAAAGATGCTGAAGTGATTTGCCATTTCCTTCTCCAACTCATTTTACAGATGGAAAAATAGAGGCAAATAGGATTTAGTGATTTGTTCAGGGTCACACAGCTAATAAGTATCTGAGGCCAGATTGGAACTCAGAAAGAGCTGTCTTCCTGACTCCAGACTTGGCATTCTATCCACTAGCCCACCTAGCTCCCCAAGGAATAGATATTAGAATGGAGATAATATTTGTAGGTATTATAGCTG
The DNA here is from genome assembly GCF_028583685.1 of Petaurus breviceps papuanus. NCBI lineage: Eukaryota > Metazoa > Chordata > Mammalia > Diprotodontia > Petauridae > Petaurus > Petaurus breviceps. The sequence continues at coordinate 15,162,856 of NW_027187372.1, forward strand.
TGCTTTTTTCTACTTTATAGAGGAGGAAATGAAGCCTTAGAGAGATTAAATGACTTTTCCAGAGCTTCTTCCTGATTCCAAAGCCAATAATGCTAACTGCTACACAATATGCCTTTTTCACCAAAAAGAAATAAAAGGGATCCTTTACTGATTAATATAAAAACATTCTTATATCTTGACTCATGGTGATTTTTTAAACTCAATTTTATTTTTTAATTACCTAAAATCATTTTCTCCCTCCTACCTCCAAATGAAAAAGAAAGAAAAATAAATCCCTTTCAAAAATATGTATTTTGCAAATATATGTGTGTATTCCTATTTTGACTATATCTAAATATATGCCTATGTATGTGAATATATTCATATGTGTATACATAGGCATGTATGCATGTGTTTATGTACCATTCAGCATGTGTCATATAATTATATATATGTTTAATGGACATGTATGTATTTCATGTTGTGTGTACATGTATGTGTATATCTATGCACTCTTGAAAATTATGCTTCGTTGAATACAATTGTTTAAATATATGTATGACATAATAATTTTAATTATTAAACAAGTGTCTAAATATTGAAATGCTTTCTTGAAAGTAAACTTCCAAATAACATCTTTCTAGGTAGAAAAGATAGGACCTGGACTCTAAATAACTGAGATAATTTATTTTTTTTTAATCATTAAAGAGAGTCCTGCTTCTTATCAGCAGCTGTCTCTCGTATGGCCATTGGTGATAGTGAGGAGGGGAACAAAGGAAAAGAAGTGAACCTAACATCCTGCCTGATTTGACTATTGGAAGGAAGGAAAGTTTCTTGTGCAAATATGTGTCAGAAGTTGTTACAGAATTCAAAGGCAATCAGGTACACTTTGAGGGATTTCTCAACTTTATTTTTTAATTACCTAAAATCATTTTCTTTGCAAACAAAATATTTGCAAAAATGAAAGAAAGGAAATGGTACTGATAGATTGAAGAAAATAAAGTAGATCTCATTACAGAGCTCTTGGAAAATAGACACAATCCCATAAGCTAAAACTTCTTGCTGAGGGTGTTATCATCTCAGTCACTCACAATCATAATGAGGCATGTATCCCTAATGGCAACACCTCCTCCAGTTACTCAGTAGTTCTCTATCATTCCTTGTCCTTCTGCTTTTCAGAAGTTTTCAGAATGGTTGTTGGCTGTCATGGTTTATACTCTCATTTTGCACAGTTCCCAAGTGGTCACTCCTTAGGCACAAAAGCTTTTGCCAGAGAAATTGCTTCTTTGTCCTGAGCACTCTACTACACCACAGGGTAAAATGCTACTGTTCTCTCTCTGGAAGGAATCAAGGCTCTTTCTATGGCCTACTTCTTATTACACATCAGCTACATTCAACCCTCTTCTCTATCTTGAATCCTTGGTGAACCAACTAGACTCTGCACAATCCTCCACCTTTGATCCCCTTCTCCCCTTGTCCTATTGCCAATCACACTTTGCCAATTCCTAAACCTGGATTACTCCTACCATCTGCCTTCTTCAGTATTTACCAGCTGCTATACAAAGCCAGAGAAAACCACTAAGCTGTGCTGATTGAAACCACAACAAATGTGTGTCATGTAATCTCACCTGACCCTCACCACAATACTCGAATTTATTTGCTATCCAACTCTCTACAGAGGCCATCCCAAACCTTCTTATCTCTCCACAAGACTCTTATGGTATGACTTCTCATACTTTACCTAAAAAACAAAATGACACAATTTGCTGAGATCACCCTTTTCTCTCCTCATCTATCAGACCTCTCCCTCCTCCCTTTCCTCCTTAAAATTGGACTCAGATGTAGAGGGGACCCTTTTCCTTGCCAAGATAAACACCTTTATGCGCATTTGATTCTATCTCCATGATTTCTCAGGAAATTTGTCCTTGATCAGCATTACCCTTTCTCTTTCATCCTAAAACAAAAACAAAAAAAAAAACTTATTTAATCTGACCAATCCCACCAGCAATTGTTGAATAACTCTTCTCCCCTTTTGTGACTAAGTGTTTTAAGAATATAGTCTACAAATTGATGCTTCCCTTTCTCTTCTAAATCTTCTTCAGTCTATCTTCTGATCTTATTACTCAACTGAAACTTCAGTATTATGGATGCTTTCTTAACTGACAAGTCTAATGACATTTTCCCAATTCTGACCCTTCTTAACCCATGTACATTATTTGACAGTCAGTGAACTTTTCATTCTGGATAAGCTCTTCTTTCTAGGCTTTCATGACAGAGCTCTCTCCTGGCTCTCCTCCTATGTAGGTGACCACTCTCTCAGCATTCTTTCTAGGTTTTCATTTATGTCATGTACACTAACATGATGTATTTCCCAAGTTTTTGCCCTTATCCCTCATGATTTTTGATTTATCTATCTTGCTAAGTTATTTCATTAGTTTTTTTTTCCACATGGATTCAATGATTATCTCTATGCAAATGATTCACAGATCCATAGATTCAGCCCCTCTTTTTTTTGCTGAGCTGAGCTATAATCACATATCTCCAAACTCCTCTAGAGACCTCAAATTAGACATCCCATTAGTATCTTCAACTCAACATGTCCAAGACATTATTCATACTTTTCCAAAAACCTTCCCTACTTCAGACTTATTATATATATATACATATAAATATATGATTTCTATATTATATGGGATAAAATATAATTATATGTTTTATATATTACCATATACATACAATATTTTATAGAGGGACAGAGATCAATCTTTTATCATATTGTCATTAGTGGGACTCACAAGAAGGAAGGAGAATAATTTAATTGTTACAGAATCATATGAGGAATGATATGTTTCTCCCTTTCTTTACCCATATTTGAAATAAAGGCTGTTCCATTTATAGTATGCATTGGTACTATGTGTTCTGACAGTAGAAGTAGGCTCTTTTGATTCCTTTTTATAGAGTACTAACATGAACTATATTTTGAGGTTTCCAGAGGAAACTTTGAATGAGAACAAAACAAAGAGATATTAATTTGGGGTTGTCTCTGTCAACTTTGAACCAGGTTCACATAAATTTAGAAGTAGTGGTGCTGATTCACAGGTTACATAAGGATGGACATTGTTGTTCTGATAGCAATCATCAGCAGTCTGAAAATTTCAAGAGATTGTCCAAGGATAATCCTTAAAAATTCAATTAAACAGAGTACACAAGGTATACAGCTATTTCTAGATATTCCATTTGTCATCTTCTTTGCTTTCCCACCTTTATTTATCTATTGTTTCAGAGATGTGCAAAGGCAAAAGTGTCACATATGGTCTCTGCCTTTAAGGTGTTTACAATTAATTGGAAAAGTAAGAACTAAACACATAATTAAATGAGTAATAAAATGAAGCAGTAGGTGATTCAACTCAATTCATTCATTTTTAATTAAATTAATTGAATATGTGCCAAATGACTAATACAAACGATAAAAAATGTCAGTGTTCAGAGAAGGAAAAGAGTGAGAGAAAAGTCACCCTTGGGAGTTAGGTAGGTATTTCCCTTTCTCACTATTGATTATACTTCCCAAGACAAATTTTAGGAAAGAAAGTAAGAGAAACTCTGAGAAGCAGAGGAAGATGGCTGGTACAGTGCTCCGTAGTGCCCTTCCACTAATGGGCTCAACCAGGTGTCCTAAGTATGGATACATACTGCCAAGGTACCATTCACATTGATGACATCCTGACAGAAAATAAAAAGGAAGACTTGGTTTACCAATTTGGAATACCTGTTGACCCATATTTTATCATTGCAACTGGGTAGGGAATAATGAATCTCAACATATCTTTTTGAAGATCTTTGGGAAATGATGGTGGTGACATGATAGGTATTTTTGAGCAGCAACTGACTTAGTAAGACATTGAGAAATTAGAGGCAGAGGGTAGGTTGTATGCAATGGTGTATGTGTGTGTGTGTGTCTGTGTGTGTTAGAGTATGTGTATTGTGGGAAGGCTGTGTTTATGTATTTATAAGGGAACATGTGTGTATGTATGTGTTTGTGTGTGTGTGTTTTATATTACCCTCCTAAAAGACTATAGCTACTTTGAGATGCCCACAGAAGAGCACTGAATATGAGAGATGAGGTTTCAGTCATGTCAGACTCTGAGACCCCATTTTAGGGTTTTCTTGGCAAAGATACTAGAGTGGTTTGCCATCTTCTTCTCCAACTCATATTATATAGATGAGGAAATTCAAGCACTTAAGTTCAAATCCCAACTCTGTCATTTTTTACACATATGACCATAGGTAAGTCACTTAAACTTTTCTGGGTCTAAATTACTGACCTATAAAATTAGGGGGTTGGCCACAATAACAGCTAAAGTCCCTTCAGTTCTAAATTTATAAACCTATAATCTTAGAAACAACCCAGTGAGAATCACAATGTGACACAGATTCCAAACATCACATTCAGTGTTCTAGGGAACAATTGACAAGAAGTCACATTTTTTAAAATTCCTTCCTCTTTTTAGGTTCCAAGGAGCGGATAAGAAAGTACTAATAACAAATATATTTTCCCCAATACAAATCTTGTTGACCATTTGTTCTTTCTAATTAAGAAATATACATTTTCTCATATTATCTTTTTTTAATTTATGGAATAAAACAAGCATTTCCATAAACATTAGTACAATAAAAAAAGATGGTTGTGATGAGGGTTGGCTCCCAAAAGGTTCATCAGGAACTCTGATCTTATGTTAAGACCAGAACCTACAATTCAGTCTGGAAAGAATTCAGTAGGCCCAGGCTAACTTGGAGTCAGAGTTGTAAAAGTTACGCCTTACAGCGGGCAAGGATCCTTAGGGGACCTGCAAGCTTAAAGAAGACACAGGCATAGCTTTTAAAGAGTTAAGGCTATTCATTAGATGTCAATTAGGCTGACCAGGCGAAAAGAGGGTGGGATTAGGGAGGAGTTAAGGTGGGGCTAAGGTGGGGCTGGTGTTTAAAGGGGCATACAAGCTGTATGTAACTGCACAGGTGTAGTACCCATGATTCACTGGGAAAAAGCCCGGGGGGAAGGGGGGGAGTCCTACCTAGAGGTGTGGTTTTAGGCTTGAAACGTCACTAAGTCAGGGAGGGGTCAAGGGCTGATGGAGAAGTGCTCAGTCTGCCACCCATCAGTGTCATGCTTGACAAGATTGATGTCTGGGAACCAAGGCTAACCAGAGACTCAGGGAATAATGGGCTAAGGAGTTAACCCAGAGATAGGGCCCTGAAGGATTCATTGAGGCAGCCAAGAAGTCAACCTAGAGATAGGGTACTGAAGGATTCATGGGGGCAGCAGGACACTATACAAGGGGGAGAAAATAGTTGCCTAAGCTGGAATGTTTATAGATACTTTAGTGAAGGATTCATAGGAATAGTTTGTTATTGTTCTAAGCTGCGATAATTGTTGCTGGGCAGATTTATTGCTCTAAAGCTAGGGGCAGGGGGGAGAAGGGGCAGAATTAATGCTCTGAGACTGGGGTGGGGATAATGGAGTGTGATTTTACAAACTGGTTTTACAAATTGATGTTACAAAGTTTTACAGACTGATGTTACAAATATAGATCCCAAGCACCCCATCATTCCTGATGTTACAAATTGAGTTTAGAAATAGATTTTACAAACATAGATCCCAAGCACCCCATCAGTTGCACAAAAAAACTATAAATCTACTATGCACTATTTGCTATTTCTTTCAAATATACAACAAAATTATCATGTAAATTTCCCTTTCCTAAAGATGGCTACTATTAGATATAAATAGATGTGTAAAGTTATTCTATAAATATTTCTATTTATCATTTCTTTCTCTGGATGTAGATAGCATCTTTCTTCACATGTCCTTTATATTTCACCCTTCTCTATTGATTACCAAGGGCTACAAACCAAAATTGGTAATTAAAATGCCCATGAAAAAATAGGAAGACAATTGACATTCAGATCAGTATCTGATGCTGACACACATAAAGAGTTCTATCATCTCATGTGTTCCTCACAACAAATCTGCAAGATGAGTTATTATCCCCATTTAGAAAGTTTCAGTAATCTAATAATAATTACACAACTCATAAGTGACTGAGGCAGCCTGTGAACCCAGATCTGTTAACGCCAAAGTGAGGACACTTTTCAATTAGTTATTGCTGTCTCCAAAAAGCCGACTGTACAAAGTAAGTCCCCGAGCGAATTCTCAGCTAAATGCTAACCACTCCCAATTCTGTTTAGCTCCCATTATTAGACAAAATCAAGAGATTCTTTAAAATGATGTACATGCTTGTAATACTGTTTATAACAATTTATTTAATAAGATGTTCTGTTCCCACAGAAATAGGCAAAGATAGACTTCTGGCCTGTGTTTAACATAATCATCACAAATGCTGAATCCACAAATAAGGAAGACCCACAGGCATTCAGGATCTTCATCAATCTAACTACAATCTACTCTCGTGGTCTAAATTCATGCTACTACTTTCCTTAACATATTCTCCTTTTTAATTGAACTGAGCTAACTACTTGCCATTACCCAAACATGCCCAATCATTTAATGCTTCCATGTTTTTGCTCATACTCTTTCCTATAGTTATAATGCCAGCTTGTACCCATCTCCATCAATTGAAATTAAACTCATCCTGGAAGACCTGCTTGAAATAACTCACTCTAAAATGGCTAGCATTACAACCCCTCTCATTACATTCCAACCTCATGTGAGTTTAAGTCCACCTACTTTACTCTGACACACTCTGTGACATTTTCTCTTTACTTTCCAGAGAAGACTGTAACTACATTTGTACACAGTGTGAATTACATGTGAAATGTGACAGAAAGGGCAAAAGGTAAGTCTTAAAGTATGATTCAAAGGAGAAAAAAAAGCATATTCATTCAGCATCTTGTCACATTCCAGAGCAGAACTATGGTGTGAACTGCCAGCTTATTACATAAAAAAAAAACAGAAGTAGACAAGTAAAACATAGAAGTGAATGATTCTCTCTGCAAAAGTTCAAGTTCTATAATCCATAGAGTGAGCATCTTTGTAGAGGCACATGATTAAAGTGACATGTGGGAAGTGAAACCCAGGAAATATGAAATCAGACCTAACTCTTTGATTCTGCCTTGAATTTTGACAAATTATTACTATCAATGTAATTCTTCCTAACCTACAAGGTTTTTTATGTGATTATACATGATTTCTTTTTCTTTAAAATATAACACCTACAACATTTTGAAGTAAAATATAATTATGCCTATTTCCCTTATTTCACACTCAATCTGAGTTTCTGTCTTTCAGGTTGAAAATTGGCGTATCATAAACCCAAAGGGGAAGAAGGCCTTTTTCAGTTTTTTTCTTTAAGTATTTCATATTGGGACATTAGAAGGAAGACTGAGATGGGAACTGAGTGGACAGAAAAAAAAAAGTTTGGAACTTGCAGTTTTCAAGCCTTCCTTTGCATTTGTGGAGAAGGAAGTGGGTTAGTCACATAGCTAAAGGAACATGAGCATGACACAGTCATAAGCCATGGTGATCTAGATTCATTATCAAAAATCTTACTTCATAGCATTGCACTGTATGTTGATTTTAAAACAAACTTGGTGATTTCAATGATTGGTGGGAAAACACGATATATTGTAAATCTAGCTCTAGAAATAATACAATTTATTCCTATGACTCTAGAAAGTAGGTTCTGCCCTGGAAAGCCAAAAGGTCCAGTTCTTTGCTTGAAAATCTCTAAAATATATATGCTCAAATATTTTAACCCCTTAGGTACCAGGTCAGTCTCATTGGCAGGTGTTGTCATAAATAGTAAAGGGGGCTCAAAAATAGAGAAGAGAGCCTTTGAGAAACTGCACAGCACTTTTAAAATCCCAAAGTTTCTAGCTTAAACAAAAGTCAATCTTTTTATTATGCTTGCGTAGTGATGTTATATTTCTGTATATGCTGGAATTCAATTCATCTCAATTCAACCAGTATTAATTAAACATTTACTATGTACCAAGAACTATGCTAAGTGCTAGGCATACAATTTTTTTTAATTACCCACCCTCAAGAAGCTTATATTGCACAGTTATTATTATAACTGAAATTGTTGTTCGTTCTTTGTTTTTGAAGAGGACCAATGACATCATGATAAAATAGTGTGTGATGGGTGATGTCTTAACTTGCCTGCTAATCATATTTCAGTGAGGCAGACTTGCACAGTCATTATCCTCAGTCTCTCTTCCAGAGTCATCAAAGTCCAGTGGCAAGACAAAAGTCAAGACAATGAATCAATGTCCTCTGGGTCCCTTTCATTTTTCAATCTATGATGATAACTGACATTAATATTAATGTCTTAATGTTTACAAAGTGCTTTACTCATAACCTTAGAAAGTAGGTAGCAATACTATCATCTTATCCTCAGAAAGGTCACAGAGCTATGAAAGTATCAGAGCAATCTCCCAAGACCAAAGTTCATTGATCTTTCCAGTATACCATAGGATCTCTCTGACAGAAAACTGATTTTTTTTTTCTGTCATGTAAGTTGTTTTTCAATCTTTCCTACCATTTTAAAAGTCATAAGACCTAAGAGGTAAAAAATAGCAATGGTAAAAAAAAAAAAGTTGCATGACTTTATCACCAAATATAGTGAGTAAGCTGATATCAGAGGTGGGTTTTTTTTTCAAATAATCATAAAGTTCAGTTGCCAGAAGGAAGATTGATGACTTGGTGAAGCACCTAGCTATCGGCTGTTTCTTTGCATGTAACATACACTACTCATTCTGCAATTAATCACTTCCTCCAAAAGTGTGAAAGTCTAGATGTATTTTTAGGTTTCTTCTACACTACGGAACAGCTATGTCTTGCTGAAGGAGGCATGAAAAAAACACAGAGGTATTCATAGAACCTATTTGTCAGGTATTGCTAATTTTCATTGTACCTTGCCTTTAAAATGGTAAGTCTGGGAATAATATTATTTTCGGTTCTAGAATTTCCATTTCATTCAGAAAAAATCTCAGTTATTTGCCAAGGGCAGAATCATAAAGCCAGATGCCCTTTATTGTCTGATTTGTCCATGATACCTGCCTCTTGGCAGATAATTTTAGGTATAACTGAGTGGGCCCTTTAGAAAGACAGGTCAGATCCCATTCTAAGGACCATTACACTTAGAATCCCTGTCTCAAGCATTTGTTGAAAACTTAGTCAATGGGCCATATTCTAAACAATTTTTATATAATTGGACATTATTATCACAAAGTAGTTTAAATGATGCTCATTTGTGGGTGGAGGTATAAACAGTGCTAAATATAAAATCAGGAATCAGACAGAGCTGGGTGGAATTAGGGGAAAGGAAGTACTGAGACTTCATGGAAGAGAGACTGACTACTAATGGAGGCTTAGTCTGTCCCCTAAAGGTGTCTGGCCTGTGCTGAGTAGTTTCAGAGGAAAAGTTGGCTGTGATAGAGGATTGCTAGGATAACCTTTGGGAGGGGGGGACAGGCAAGGAAATATGTTTTCCTTAAGGAAATAGTGCAGAGAGTCTAAAATGGACTGTCACAAAGAAGCAGTACACCCAACTCCTCAGGAAAAGACCATCCTCAATGCAAATATCGTAGAACCAGCTCTCATCCCAGTTAATAGCTCTCAACCTGGATTTCATTCCTAGTTCTGACAACTAGTAACTACTTGACCCAAAAAAAGTTACAACTTCTCCGAGTCTAAAATTTCTCATCTTTAAATTCTGGATAATGATACTTGAACTCACTGTTTCATATGGCTCTTGTAGGGAAGCTACTCTGTAAATTTTTAATTAAATAAAGATGTGAATTATTATAATTCATTGAAGTTTTTTTGTGAGAGTTGTATCCTAGTTGGACTTGGAGTAGCTATTTGGGAACTTGAATTTTTAATAACCTTCACTGATCATTTTTCTGTTGTCATACAACTATGATTCTAGTTTAAAAGAAATAGAAAATCACGTAGTTAAATGTTTTAGAAATAATTCTGAGACAATGATTCATTAAATATGTATTTTTAGACTTCTCTAATTCTTACTTATTTTAACTTTTTCTAGACCTCCCAGCACTCGCAATATGTTTGAAAAAGGAAAATCTGGGGGTGGCATGTGTCTAGATGTCTTAATTAAACAGGGGGGAAAAAAAACTTTTTTCCACCATGTTAAAAGTGAGAATAATTCATTCATTCAATACATATGTATTAAGTATCTACAATTTACAAGTACTTTGCTAAGTTATTATGGAAAGATATAAATTTTAGATAAGATCCAGTGTCCCTGAAGTACGGGCAAGAAGGATTCTTTGAGGTTATCTAATCCATTCCCCTCATTTTACAGATGAGGAAACCGAGACACAGAGATGTTAAATGACGTATCCAAGTCACATGAACACAAAGCAGAAGAGCCAGCATTGGAATGTGTTCTCTTACTCCAAACCCCACCCTCTTTTCACTGAAGTAAGCTGACTCCTGATGACACTGATACCCATAACTGAAATATATCATGTTATATGAAAACTATGCAAAAAAAGCGAAGGCCTAGGCATTTTAGTTGAACTTTAAGGCTTGGTCAGGGCTTTATCAAATTTCTATTTGGGAGGACATTACAGCACTAAACCAAGAATATACATTCATTGACATTCATTAAAGGCAGAATTTGGAAAGGCCTAGCTTCAAAATCCAATTTAATGGTGTGCAAGGTCAGACAAACCATTTATTCTTTTTTGAGTCTTGGCTTTTTGGTCTACAAAATGGACATAATACATTACTTGCCCTACAAAATTTTATCATAATATAATAAAACCCATTATTAACCTTATATAAACACTTATAATAAAACCTTTTATTAACCTTAAAGAACTTTAAGAGTTATTATTTCTGTGTAAGGCAGAGCAGAACTGAGACATATTTTGTGGTATAACAGAAAAAGCACTGAATTTGGAGTCAAGAGACTTGTTTACTCTTCTACTAACTTCCTGGATGACTTTGGACAAGTCACTTCTCTTCTCTGGGGCTACAGTTCCAGACCTTTAAAATGAAGGCCTAGGATTCAGGTATCTCTAAGGTCTCTTCCAGCACAAAATCTGATGATTCTGTGAAATAAACTAGATATTCTGATTAAGGAAATTTCATCTCAAGCTAATGGTTTTCTTTGTCTTCTTAATAAAAAAATGCACTTCCTTTCAGGTTTTGAATCTGAATTTTAAGCAAGAGGATTCACAAGAATCCTCTCCACCTTTTATTAAAAATAACAAAAATTGGCATTCAAATGCAGAAAGAAAAGCCACAGAACCCCAGCTGCTTCGAGTTCCTGTTCACTTAGAGTCCAGCATTTGACGTAGGCTTGTTGTGTTTTGAACAGACATATTAGAAATGCTCATTCAGAGAGGAAATGGGTGTATACATAGTCTGAAGAAGAAAACACCATTCACAGAAATGTTATTCAAAAAGAACAGGCATACTTATTCAAATGAACTTTACCTTGGGAGAACTAAAAAATCGTTATGCATTATGCTAGGCAGAGAAAAAAAAATTACCTCTTACTTTTGAGTATTCCCTTGATTAACACATTCTTATTATTTCAAAGGTAAAAAAAAAAAATGACAGTTTTTAGTCACTTAGTGTTCTGACTTTAAAATATATCATGATATCACATGAGTAGGCAGGACACTTGATTCCATAGAGAAAACAATGGATTTGAAATCTGAGAATTAGGGGCAGCTAGGTGGTGCAGTGAATAGAGCACAGGCCCTGGAGTCAGGAGGACCTGAGTTCAAATCCGACCTCAGACACTTGAGACATTTACTAGCCGTGTGACTTTGGGCAAGTCACTTAACCCCAATTGCTCTTCAAAAAGCAAAAAAGAGAAAGAAAAGAAATCTGAGAACTAGAGTTTAATCTCCAATTCCCTCACTTACTATACTGTAACCTTGGGACAATGTCTTAGGTAAGCCACTTGATCTCTTTTAGTTTGGTTTCTTACTCTAAGTCTATAATCCTTTAAAAACTATGGGATATTATTGTTGCCAATATTTAAAATGTAACATAGCAACATATTCAATGACATTTCAATTCTTCAAACTAAGCTACAACTCACAAAAAAGAATCTGTATTTAATGTCTACCATTCAGAACAGCAAAGATAAGTATCTAAAAGGAAAAAAAAAACTGGGAAGTTTCTATAATTCTCCCTAAAATAAATTCTCCCTATATTTCCCAAAAACTTGGCTCTCCCTATTTTCATGCTTCTAGCATCATTTGTTATCCACCAAAGCATGCCTCTTCATGTATTTCAAAGTAAGGTAAACAAAGTTCTTAACACCATATAACTTTTCTTTTTTTCAGACTGCCATTTATACTACAAATAATCTTATTTCAGAGTAAAATTTTCATTTAAAATATAAAAGTAGGGCTTCAAGGTGAATATAAGGGATGGAAGGATCTGATCTCTCTCCAAGGATTAGCAGAGAAGAAAGGAAAGATTGCTAAACCTTAAGTGACAGAGATGACTGTGGGGAGCCAAAGAGGCCTAGTTCAGGACTCAGATATTAAATCCTAAACAAGAGGTCTTTGAGATGCGGCTTCTTTGTTAAGTTAGCTCCTGAGTTCTTTGTTGTGGGTTATACTTATAAGGATGTTACTTGAGTTCTGAGATATAGGCTACACCCCAAGATTTTAGTTATTAAGAGCTAAAATATTTGATTCAGCACTCAGGTGTCTTTGGGTGGTCAGCTCTAAACGTGATGTCTTTTGAGGATTGCAGCTTTGGCTTTGAAGTTTGCTCTCAATTGTATCTGTTTATGACTGTGGCTGTATTAGGAGGTATCTGAGGCCTAGATCAAAGGTCTTACCCTAAGACATTAGTCTCCTAGATAACAAATCCTTATCAAATTATCTATTCTGTGCTACTTCCAGGATATGAAAGACTAAGGTAATGATAAGAATACTCAAGTCCCACTCCTTTGTCTCATTTGCTCTATAAAAACCTTGTCCTAAGAATCAATAAAAGGAGTTCATTATTCTTCCTTGAACTAGTCACAAGGTCTGGTCATCATATCCATGCCTCTGATCATATTTAGTGCTGGACGCTGAGCAGCCCACAGCAGATGACATGATTCCTGAAGGGAAAGGAGTTGGAGCCTCTGAAAAACATTTTTAATGAATAATCTGTGAATTTAAGATTACTACTAGGAGAGAGATCATCAGCAGAAAGAAATGGTGATTTCCTGCTGAAATAGCTATTTGTCCACCTCATAGTAATTGCAGAAAATTTTTTTTAAAGTTCTGAATCTTCACTGATCAAATATCTAGAACTTGGTGATTTGTGAAACTAGATGACTACAACTTGCTTCTGGTTATTTGTGTAGGCACAAATTAACTTCCAGACAGAAACCAGAAAACATTACTAAATTTAATGAAGTCTTAGTCAAGAAACTGATGACTTCAAGGGCACAGGTGGCATCTTCAACATTGCTGCTTATCACAAGCAAAACCTTCAGAAAAGAAGAACAAATTTATGAAGTGAACATCTGGTGATGAAGATAGTCTGAGAACAAGATTTGGATTTCCGGTTCATGGCATAAAATTTAAAAAATGACAGGCCCCTAGGCAGAGATGGATGGAGCCCAATAAAAGCTACTAAAATGTATTTTCTTGGAGTGGGTGCAAATGTAATGAAAAGGCATTTAAGCCAAAAAGATAAGGGCACAGAGAAAACTACCAATTTGTATCCCTCAAACTGGAGACCATAGAAAGTAGCCATTGTATAGGAAGAATAGCAATGGAGATGCTGAGAAATTAACAGCATACAGGTGGCTGCTAGGTGTGACAATGAATAGAGCACTGGCCCTGGAGTCAGGAGGACCAGAGTTCAAATCCAGCCTCAGATACTTATCATTTAGTAGCCATGTAACCTTGGGCAAGTCACTTAACCCCAATTGCCCTGCCTCCCCCCTGCCCCTGCAAAAAAAAAAGATATTAACAGCATACAACATCCAAAACACAGAACCAGTCATAGAACTCATAACCTTGGATTTTGTATGCAAATGTACACAGTGGGTAACCAACAAGGTAAATTAGGGTTGCTCCTGCAAGAAGTCCAACTTTTCCTTATAAGTATAAGAAGTGATGGCTAGAATGTGATTATGGAAATGAATACATGATTGAGGTAGCTAAGTACTACAGTGGATAGTGTCGGACCCAGAGACAGGAAGGTTTTTTGGTTTGTTTAGTTTTCCCATCGTGCCTGATTTTTTTGTGACTCTATTTTGGTGTTCTCTTGGCAAAGATACTGGCACAGTTTCCTATTCTCTTCTCTAGTTCATTTTGTAGATGAAAAAGAAAAAACTGAGGTAAACAGGGTTGGGTGACTTGCTCAAGGTGATACAGCTAGTGAGAGTCTGAGGTCAAATTTGTATTCATGTCTTCCTGACTCCAGGTCCGGCACTCTATCCAGCATGCCACCTAGCTGCCCAGAGTCTGGAAGGCCTGCATTTAAATCCAATCTCAGATACTCACCAGCTGTGTAACCCTGCACAAGTCACTTAACCTCTCTTTGACTCAGTTTCCTTATTTGTTAAATGGGTAAAATAATAATCTCCCAGAATTGTTGTGAGGATCAAAGATGTTTAGCACAGTGTCTGGCACAAAGTAAGTACTATATAAGTATTAGCTATTATCATCATCATTATTATTCTTAAAAGAAAGGATTAGATAAAATGGGGGAGAATTACATTGTATATTATAAAAATATAATCATGTGAGAAAGCCCAGGAACCAGAGTTGAGGAAGCACAGTAGAGAGGATTTCAGTAAAAATCAGCAGAGATGGAAAGAGATATTGTCATCTGAATATACTGTAAACCACTTAGACAAAAGGAAGAAAAAGATGAAGAGATAAGGAAACAGGGTACCAATCTAATATGATATCATCTTGATTGGGGAGGGGCTCAATTATCTGGATATCTGCTGGATCTCTCTCTGACAAACACTTGGCAACTAAGTTATTTTTTAAAGACACGTTTAGTATTTCATATACTGTCATTTTTGATTGATCCATTGTTTTGTTATAATGAAATGTTGGATTTTTTCTTTTTTTGTTCTTTATCACAGAGAATAGCTCACTGGGGAGGCAAAGGGGAGGGATATATTGGAAAATAAAGGTGATAGAAAAAACAAAAATTTTGATTTAAAAAATTTTTAAAGATAGTTGGAAAATGGAATCAAGGGCAGGGAATTAAAGATGAATGCCAAAGTATTAGACAACGTCCCATAAGTATACTATCAGTGGTGCTAAAGCTCAGAATAACCGTTGTGGTGAGGAAAACTAAGGACAAAAAGGGGTGAGGAGGGAAAAGGATTAAGTATTTTAAAAGAAATAAGGAACTCAGGATAAAGAAGACCACAAATGGGATTTATTGAAATGATTAGGACAGAGAAAGATCAAATGCTGCATGTTTATTTTATTTCTATTTACCAAAGAGAACTGTGCCATTGCTAGTTGTCTTGACTTTTGTCTTGCCACTGGACTCCAGTGACTGGAGAAAAAAGTGAGTCTAAAGACTTTGTGCAGTTCTGCCTCACATAAATCCAATTCACTTGCAAGACAAGACATCACCTTCATGATGTCATTGTTTCTTTGAGAATGAAGAATGAACAACAACTAAAGAGAATGATCTTTGGACTAAAAAAGATCTAACAAAAATGCATAATAATGATTTAATACACATGATATGTAAGGAGATAATAAGAAAACACCTAGTTACCATTGATGATCTCATGTCAATCAATCATTCAATCAACAAGGATATTTTTTTTCATACTGAATCTCTGAATCTTCACCAGACTAGAAGTACAGCAGCCTCTGTTTGGCAGAATCCCAGTATTTATCAACCTGTTTTTCCAACATGGACTGGTAAGACCCAAATATCCTACCCTACACCCTTTAGGGTGGGGGCTCATTATTCCTGAGGGCTCACCATATTGGTATCTACCAGTGAGGACACCCAATAGTCTTTAGCCCTGCTTTAGCTCAAAATTTCTAGTTCAGTCTATCAATCTGAGCTTTACCAGAAACAAGGATTGTAGGCATGGGTGATCACCAACATGCATACAATAAGGAAACCCTTTGTACCAGAGACAATGCTGAATCCTGTATATTCAAAGGTAAAAATAAAATAATCTTCCCTCATAGAGTTCACATTCTAATTCTGGATATAACAAAGACACAAAAAATGTCTATAGAATATATACACAATGAACACAAGAAAGTTTTGTAAAAGGTTATCCTAGCAGCTGGGGCATCTAAAATAGTTCCCAAAAATACATTGCAGTTGAACTGAATTCTTAAGGAAACCAGAGACTACAAGAGTTTTAGGGGAGTGCATTTGAGGCATGAAATCCAGGCACAGGGACAGGAAACGAAGTGATGTGAAGGTTTAACAGCAAGTAAACCAATTTCACTAGAAGTCAGAATATAAGGAGAGAAATAAAGAATAAGAAGACTACAAATATAGGAAATTGCTCAACAAACTTTTATTAAATTCTTATTATATGCCAGACCCTGTGCTAAGCACAAAGAACATAAGTAAAGGTTAAAAAAAAAGCATCCCTGACCTCAAGGAGTTCATATTCTAATGAGGGAGACATGAAAATAATGAGGTACATAAATGTTATATACAAAGCTGATGGAAGGTAATCTAAAAGGAAAAAGTTCTAGCAGTTGGAGGAAGAGGGGAACTCTGAAAGAACTCCTGTAGAAGGTGGCTTTTGAGCTGAATTTTGAAGAAAGCCAGAGACTGTTAGAGGAAGAGATGCAGGAGGAGAGCATGCCAGGCATGTAAACAACCAATTCAAACTCATGGAGACTGGAGATCAATTGTCATGTGTGAAGAACAGCAATTATTCCATTATAACTGGATCAAACAATGGATGGAGGGGAATATGGTGTCATAAGTCTAGAAAAGTTGGGAGGAATCAAGTCATGAAGATTTTTAAGTGCAAAAGAGAGAAATTCGTAATTGATTCTTGAGTCAATTGATAGTTACTTAAGTTTGTTAAACAGGAAGATGATACGCTTTCACAAAACTGCTTTGGCAGCTATGTGGAAAATAGATTGGAATGGAGAGACTCATGCGAAGGAGATCAAAAAGGAGGTTTTGTAGTAGTCCAGGTAAGAAGCAAGAAGAGCCCAAACAAACATGTGTGAATGGAGAGGAGACACATATGGAAAATATTGTGGACACAGAAACAGTAATATTTGGCAACTGTTTGGATATATGAGGTGACTGAGAATAAGGAGTTAGGTCTGACAGCAAAGTAGCTAACCTGGACAATTGGGAAGAGAGAGGTGCCTTTGATAGTAACAGGGAATTTTGGAAGCAAGGAAGATCTAGGAGAAAGCATAATGAATTCTATTTGGGACATTCTGAATTTGGAGTTCCTCTGGGAGGATCCAATTTGAAAGTCCAATAGGCAGTTTGTAAGGTGGTATTGGAGATCAGGAGAGAGGCTAGTATTGATATAAAGATCAGGGACACATCTGCATTTCAATGATAATTGAACTCTTGGAAGATGATGAAGTTACCAAGAGAAAACACAGACAAAAGAGAAGGTCCAGGTCAAAGACTCGGGTTACACCCACTCTGGGCGTAAGAAAGTTGATGAATCATCAAAGGAGACTGAAATTGAGGAATATGATAAATTAGAGGAAACCAAGAGAATGAATTGTCCCAAAGGCACAGAGTGAAGAATTTCCAGGAAGAGAGGATGTTCAAACATGTCAAATGCTTCAGAGTGGTCAAAAAGAATGTAGATTTAGAAAAGGTTCTTCAACTTAGTAGTTGGGAGATTTGGGGTAATATTGGAGAAATATAGGCTATAATATTGGTTTCAGTTGAATGATGAGGTTAGATGCAAGATTTTAGGGGATTAAGAAGAGAATGAGAAGAGAGAAGTTTGAGGCAATGGATATAGATTAAAAAAGATTAAAAAAGAGAAGAGGGATTGCAGGACAATTTCAGGGAAAGTAGGGTTTTTATTGAGGATTTTGTAAAGATGGTAGAAATGCAGGCATGCTTTTAGGTAGTAAAGAATAACACAGTAGGAAAGGAGATAGTGAAGATTAGAAGAAATGAATAATAGTGGAGTCAATCCACTTAAGAAGCTAAAAGGGGATGGATTCTAGAGTACCCCCAAGAGAGGTTGGCTTTGGTGAAAAGGGTCACTTTATCAGAAACTGAACTAAGGAAGAGAAAGATAGAGATAGAGATGTGTGTTTGTGTGAGAGAGAGTTTGTAGTACAATTCCCAAGTTTTTCAGCTGATCTGGTAACTCCCCAATCCTCCCTCCTTGTCTCTCTCAGAGAGAGAGAGAGAGAGAGAGAGAGAGAGAGAGAGAGAGAGAGAGATTTGTGTGCATATATGTATATATGTGTATGTATATATGTATACATACACACATTCTCTCTTTCTTAAACATTACACTAAAATGGACCTAACCAAATAACCAGAAAGTAAATCACTTAAAAGTAGATTGCAATAAAAGTTGATTACTCTATTGTCTCTCTCAATGGTAGTGTCATTCTCAAGAATCAATGAAAATCTTTTATTGAGCAATTATTAAGAGTCAAATATTATTATAAATGCCAAAATTAAAAAATACAATAAGACAGTCCTTCACCTAAAGGAACTTACAGGCTAATGGGGGAGTCAACATAGGGGAATAGTGGCCAGGGAAGAAAATTGTAGTCTGGGAAGTAACAAAGATGGTGAGTCAAAAATTGAACAAATGATTGACACATTCTTTAAAAAGCCATGGAAGTATTGATTTGGTTACAGAGCTCAGAGCAAGAGGTGGAAAATGTCCAGAAGGGTCCACAGGGGTAGAAAATGGTAGAAGTGAAAATGGGACTTAATTGTCTTACAGAGAGCACAGATGACTGGTTCATTCCTCCCATTCATGGTTTCTAATAGTCTGGTTTGGAAGCAACAGAAAAAGTAGATGTAGAGACAGAGCATAACATCTACTGAAATTGAAACTCTGAAGTCATTTTTTAACTGATTTCTCTCCTATGTCCCCAATATCTAATCAGTCTATGGGCCTTGTTTAATATTTCTTGGAAATATCTGTTAAAAATAGTTCCTCTTTGTGAAAGAGTGCCCAAAGGGTTCTACCATTAACCATCCACTGCTGATGTTGTTGCCAGGGCAAAGGCGACTGGCAGTGAGTATATGCATACCATGTTCCCCACTGCCTCATCTCTGCCAAAGGGCAATACAAATAAACTTTCACCCCAAGCAAGAAATAGTTTCCCTCTCTCCTCCCCTGAAATATAATTAGTTATTTCTGGTCATATTAATAGAGCAAAGAGGTAGCTAGGTGGCTCAGTAGATAGAACACTGGCCCTAGAATCAGAGGATCAGAGTTCAAATCCAGAGTCAGACCCTTACTATCTGTGTGACCATGGACAGGTCATTTAACCTAGATGACCTCCATCCAAAAAAAGAAAAGAATCCCTTACAACATTTAAAATCTAGCTCAGATGCTAGGAGGCCTTTCCTGATCTCTCCCTCTTGAGATTGAGATTACTTAATAGAGCAAAGCTAAATACATTTTTGAGTACAAGTACCCTGGTCATAATCCCACCGTGCTCCCATTTATCTCTGTCCTGGACACCTGTAGATTTTTGGCTTTAGCCCTGTATCTGACTCATCTGGGGAAAGATTTATGACCGACCACTAGTCATCACACCAGCAGGAACTAAGAGTGCTGATTAGTCCTTACTTAGAACTATATCTCCAAATGGAAGCTCAAGCAAGGGCCTTGGCCTCCAGTTATGGCTGAATTATTCTTTCTAGCTTCAATAAAATGGCCAAGCAGGTATAGTTTAGCAAGTTCAGAGATATACATTCTTTACCGAGTCACATCTGCTAACCTGCTGTGTATTCCTTCTCTGAGGCCATCTGGTGCCTCAATCGTCTAATCTTATAAAGCAGAAGAGATGCCTTTTACCTAGTTTACTTGGTGGTTTCAAGGAAACTATTTGCTAAAAGGTTTACAAGCTGATGATTAGAGATAATAGTGGTATGCCATCTGAATCAGCTTTTATACAAGTCATTATTTTTTCAGCACATCTTAAGTCAAATTTTCCTTTCCCCACTTACTGTCATTACATTTACTGTTATCCATTCCCACTGAAATACACATTTATATATCCTTAGCTTCTTCAGAGAGTAAAAAGTCACTTCACTGAAAATAATGAAAGTTCAACATAAAATATTAGGTTAGTCACATAAAAATGATATTTAAATTATAATACCACATTTGATTAGTCCTTTTTGTTTCAAAACACTTGTAATAAACTAGCATTTGTTAAATGATCACTAGTGCCAGGAACTGTATTAAGTCCTAGGGATACAAAGAAAGACCAAACAATCTCTGTTCTCAAGAAGCTCATGAGAAAGACATCATGCAAACTTTGTACAATGTGCACGCACACACACACACACACACACACACATCTGTGATGGAGGAGAAACACAAACAATTAAAAACAATCCACTCATACACGTTTCAAATAGGGGAGCCAACATGCAAATTACCATATACAACACACACACACACACATACACACACGTGCTCATACACAATTAATTGGGGGGAGTGGTAATCTCAGCAGGAAGGCACTAAAGAGACCTGAAACACATATAATCTTATCTGATCTTCAAAACAAGCATGTGTGGCAGTTATTACAAGCAATATTAAACACATTGTTCAGTAAAGAAAGCTGAGCTTTGGAGAGATTGACTGATTTGTTAATTGATGATGCTGGGGTTAGACCTTGAATCCATCTGCTTTCTACCCCTTACTCTGTTGGCTGTAATAAAACAATTAGCCATCAGCATGACTTTGCAAAAGGAAATTGCCTCGTTTTCTTTTGGGGAATTGTTTTGAGATGTTATATATTTTCATCAGTAATGACTTTTTTTACTCATATTCCTGCCTAAACATGGAAAATGGAACTTTTTTATAAGTCTTCTTTGGTCCTATGATTCATTGATATTCAGCTTTTCTAGTTTGCTTATAATATGATTCACATTGAACTGTGTTAACTAACTAGGTGGCTATTAGTCAAATGTGATTGCATAAGAATATAATATTTCTGGAAAAAGATTACTATATATCATCTTCATGACCACCTATGGTTTGAATGAGTGATATGTTATCTGCTATACAAGCAGCATTCTGTTATTTTCTAACTCATGTAGAGATTGAACCTGTTTAGAGCAAGGAAAAAATGTCCCAGGAGCAGAGTTGTGTTGTAACAACCCACCCCTGCATTGGCAATTGATCCACTTGAGCCAATTGAAGAAATGAAAATAATGGCTATTTCCTACTTGAGGAGCAACTCCTCCCCCCCCAAAAAAAATTATCTCTGAAACTAAAGTATGAACTAATTTACAACTCCCTGCAATTCTTGTTCTATATGACCTGGATTAATATGAAATGAAAAACTAAGGGGTGACAGCATCTATAGGTTTCTGTTTTTGTGTATGTGACACTGGTTTTGTGCAGTTGGGGTTTGGGGACAGTATCTTGAAAGTAACTGTCGATATTTAAACTTTCTGGATTAAAAAAAAATTAAGATGTTACATGTAAATATTTCTGACCTGGAAGTCAAGAACTGCTGACAAGAGTTTCTGGGTTAAACTTTCAGAATGTTTGAGAAATTCCCCTTTTGACTAAGTTTTTAAGTTCAGTGCATCCCCAGAAAACCATCCATACTGGGCATCCCCTTTGAACACTTTTTTCTTCAAAGAGGCCTTAAAAGAAACTGTGATTCATGGTAATCTTTTTAATAAAAAGAAATTAACTGTATGGAAAACTTAAAGCTTTCCAAAAACACTTGCTAGGTAACTTTTTTTATCCTTTCCAATCACAGCCTTTTGCAAGGGGGAAAGTTCTCAGAACTTTATATATTCCAAATAATGTGGCCCTAATAACCCTACCCCCCCAAATTATTATGATCATGCTCAGTTTTCTTAAGTTTTTTTTTTAATATCATGGACACTTTAGCTTTATGGACTCCTTAGAGTAACGTTTATAAAAGCATAAAATAAAATACATAGGATTACAAAGGAAACTAATTTTATGGACATATAGCTATAATTTTTTTTTAAGTTCAAACCACAAGTTGCGAACTCCTAGATATATCATCAATAGCACAGGTATCATTCAGTTGTTTCAGAGACAATGTTATCCAAAGCTATTGCTTCTTAA
This sequence comes from Petaurus breviceps papuanus, assembly GCF_028583685.1. Classification (NCBI taxonomy): domain Eukaryota; kingdom Metazoa; phylum Chordata; class Mammalia; order Diprotodontia; family Petauridae; genus Petaurus; species Petaurus breviceps. Next base: position 15,185,115 of record NW_027187372.1, read on the forward strand.
TCTAAAATTCAAAAGATCTGAGTTCTAGCCCCTCTTCTGTCATTCACTATATACTTAGAAAAACTTGTAACATCTTTGGAATTCTGTTTTCCCCCTTCTTCTAGCATATTCTTACATTTCCTTTTACCATTTTTCACCAGGATGTATTCCCAGATTTCTATATCATAAGAAGGATATTTCCTTTCCTCCTCCTTACTTTTTATCTTCCTTTTATCTATTGTCTCCCCTACCCCCACCATTAAAATGTAAAGTAGTTAGGTTATCCAGTGGGTAGAGCCTGGAGTCAGGAAGACTCATATTCCTGAGTTCAAATCTTGCCTCAGATATTTGTATTAGCTGTCTGACTCTGGGCAAGTCATTTAATGCTGTTTGCCTCAGTCTCTCATCTGAAAAGGAGGTGGAGAAGGAAATGGCAAACCACTCCAGTATCTTTACCAAGAAATTCCCAAATGGGATCACAAAGAGCCCCATAGGACTGCGGGGGTGGGGAGGGGGACAAGACTTAACAACAATTAAAAAATAAGCTCTTGGGCAGCAAAGTGGTATAGTGGATAGAGTACTGACATGGAGTCAGGAGAACCTGAGTTTAAATTCAGCCTCAGACACTTTACACTTAGTAGTTGTGTGACCCTGGGCAAGTCACTTAACCTCAATTGCCTTTACAAAATAGTGTGTGTGTATGTGTAGGGAGAAGACAAGAACTATTTCATGTCTGTATCTCTGGTGGCTAGAAAACTGTTTGGTATACTGTATATGCTTAATAAATATTTGTTGTTGAGTATGTGTGATTATGATAGGTATGTTTATCATGATTATTTTTAAGAAAATATTCATTATATGGATAACATTAGTACAAGGGATTAAGGAAGGAACACTCAGAATGGTAATATTCATGTATCATTTATAAGCAATTTCAAAACCATTTTTATAGGGAAATTTCCCCTTTCACTTCTGGTGAGTTTCAGATGAAAATGCCCAGATACTCAAGAATTTCTTCATTCCAAGTGATAACACTTCTAAAATTCCTCTCATCATTGGTGGAATGGTAGAAATCTCTCCTAATTGAGAAGGGAAATTCTTATACTTCCTCTTTTTCAGGTAACAGACAATTTAAAGAAAACTGGTATGTGGGAGTGGTTTTTTTTGTTTGTTTTTTAAGAGTAGAGCACTTTAAAATACAAAATGAACTAAAGGGCTGCACAGTGGTTGTACAGGAAATAAGGGGTTATAAGGACTCCTAACCCTGATGCTTCTACTAGTACCATCCCAACCCAACACCATTTTCTGTGATATCTAGTAAAAATAAAAGGTTCAGTAGTCATGTCAACAAAAGTGAGCAAAGTAAAGCAAAGAGATACTTTTCCAGAAGGCATATTAGAGTTCAGCGTGGAGAGCAATCTTAAATCCTTTGCAGGGGTGGGGAACCTGTAGCCTGGAGGGCACTTGTGGTGCTCTAGGTCCTCAAGTACAGCCTTTTGACTGAATCCAAACTTCACAGAACAAACTGACAGTTGGATTCAGTCAAAGGGCACCACAGGCCTAGAGTCAGGAAGACTCATCTGCCTGAGTTCAAATCTGTCCTCAGACACTGGGTGACCGTGGGCAACTCACTTAACCCTATTTGTCTCAGTTTCTTCATCTGTAAAATGAACTGGAGAAAGAAATGGCAAACTACTCTAGTATCTTGACCAAGAAAATACCAAATGGGGTCACAAAGAGTTAGACATGGCTGAAATGACTGAACAACAAATATGTTGTTCTTTAGCACCTGCCATTTTGTTATAAATAATATTAGTTTTAGTTGACAATTTTGCTATTTATCATAATGATGATTGAAGAAATGTCTTCTAATATATTTTCATCCAAATGTTCTAAATGAAAATCAAGAATAGGGGGGCGGCTAGGTGGGGCAGTGAGTAACAGCACCATCCCCAGAGTCGGGAGGACCCAGGATTGGTTCCAGCCTCAGATACTTAACACCCACACAAAAAAAAAACTAGCCGTGTAACCTTGGACAAGTTACTTAACCCCAATTGCTTTATAAAAAAAAGAAAAGAAAATCAAGAATAAGAATGATGAAAAGGTAAGAAGGTAGGTACAGGTTGCAGTTAGATGAAAAATCCCTTGCTACTTCAAGCTCAGTTTGGGTATGCAAATAAAGCCCAAAGCGTCATCCAGCACATTTTCTATAAACCAATCAAGTGAGAAACATAATTCTAATAGCAAAATTTCAATTCAAGCAGAATAGTCAAGAAAATAAAAGAAACATTAAAAAACATTTTCCTACCAGATTATCAATGTATTTGAGATTTGTAGTTTTTAAACCAAATCATTCAATTTTATCATTTTCTATTATATCCAGTGAAATTTTTCACTGGATAACTTACAGAAAGTGCCTTTCATATCCTTCTCCCACTAAAAATGCTACTATAATGTATTTTAATGTATCCTTCCACTAAAATGCTATTTAATATATTGTCAAGACATGAAGTGACTCAGATCCTTGGCAACAGTGCCACAAAAAAAGGTCAATTCTTGGTAAGTGCTACCAACCAGGAGTTTTCAAGTACAGGCCTACTAGCATTCAGTGGTCTTCAGACCAGCCTCATTTTTAACCAAGAGAGTGCCTACAAAGTAATGAAATTTACTGGCCATAAAGGTACAGAGAAGTTTTGATTTGCATTGGGGGAGGGAACTCTCACAGACAACATTATGGACCAAATTATTGACCAGACCCAAAGAGTGTTGACTAACAAATAGATTGATACTCACTTGAGGAAAGATCTCTAGAGGAGTTCCACAGGGTTCTGTCACTGGCTCTCTCCTATATGTGTAAAACAATATGAGTCATCTTTCTAATCTAATGACCAAAAATATTTAATATGAGCTGAAGGACTAGATCTGTTATTTCATTGTCACAGAAAACTCTTAGGTGAGGAAACACTGGGCCAACATAGGCTTATCATCTTATCATCTCAGAGAGTTAAGTAGAACACAGAGGGGTTAACTGACTTTCCTAGGCTCACACAGCCAATTTGTGTTAGAGGTCAAGTCTTGAACCCAAGTCTTTCTGATTGGTTTCTATCTATTCTGCCACACTACTTATTTTGAAATCCAGCTGCTTAATAGAAGAAGGATCCTGGAACAAGTCAAGCAGTAGTCCCACCATACTCTGCCCTGATAAATCTGGAGGACTGTGTCAAAATCTAGACACCTAAATTTAGAGTGTAAAGTGACAAAGTGAGGTATGTTCACAGGAGGGTGGCCAGGATAGCAAGGGACTAAAAAAATGTAATGTGAGGATCATTTGAAGTACATGAGGGTGCTCAGATTAGAGAAGAGAAAGCTCAAAGAATTAGCTTCCATGTTTAAATTACTAACTTGCTTTCACATGGGAGAGGAGTTGCAAACATTCTCTTTTGCCCCAGAGGACAGAACTAGAAACCATGGATGAAAGTGATGGGAAATCAGTTTAAGCTCAACATAAAAAAAATCCTAATAACTGAAGCTGTCTAAAAATTTAACGAACTATTTTTCAGGAGATTGAGTTTGTTCTCAATGGAAGTTATAGATTACATTTGTTAAAGACACCACGGGAGAATGGGTTTCACTAAAATTACAAAGCAGAGAAGTTCTGCCTTTGAATCCTTCCTGCTGAGATGACTAACTCCTTTCTACTCCTCCAGATGTTGAACCTGACTGGTCTATTCAAACTTATCCCCAAATCATTTGCCACTTCGTTATTTATAAGTTTCTGAATGAGTCACAAAATATCACACACTGAATTTTTCTTTTTTTTCTGCTGATCCCAACCTAGAAGTGACAAAATGCAATTTTTAGGTCTTTTACTCTTCCTATAAGTCACTTTTAGCTGGAAAATAAGCATATCAAAAGAATTTTTAAAATAAAGTAATTGTACCTTCATTAAATATTGAGAATACTGCATTCTGGGTTGACTATTAAAGTATTCATCTAACTGATCTACTCATGATTCTCAAATATTTTATGTATATTAAAATCTAACCTCCATATATCTGCTTGCAACTTTATGCAAACTGGAATCTATGATTTCCCCCTTATTATTAAACCCTTATCTATTCCTGAATTCACTGCAGTGTTCAACTATGGAACATCAAGAGGTTCAAAACACTAAGAAATTTAAAGAAAATAAAAAAACAAGATGAATTACATTTGATCACCTTCAAAATTATACATATAAGAACCATGTGGTACATTCTCCATTTCCATGATCCTCTCCTTATTTGAGAAGAACTGTGGTTATTGTGTCAGAGAATACTATGATTATTGCTGTTGTAGCTGTGTACATAGGATTATTATAGATAAGATTGTTATTAGAAATCATTCCTCAAGAGTGCAGACATGGCCTTGTAGGATGACATCAATATTGGGAAATAGATGAAACAAATAAAGGAAGTCAGAGAAAGGTGTCTCTATCTTTGGAGCCAGAGGTTATCCACAGGGCAAAGGTATTAATATGGTAAGAAATATATAAATGTAGTTTAAAAGAGTCATTCTGGAAGCAACATTAAAAAAATTAAGGTTATGGTAACCAGATCCCCTGGCAAATAGAGGGAGAAGAAATGGAAGCTGTATCAGATTTTATACTTTTGGGCTCAAAAATCAGTATAGATAGCAATTGCAGCCATGAAATTAAAAAATGCTTTCTTTGTGGAAAGAAAGCAAGCTAAGGCAAATTTTAGCATACTAAAAAGCAGAGACATCACCTTACCAACAAGGTCCATATAGTTGAAGCTATGGTTTTTCCAGTAATAATATATGTCTGTGAGAGTTGAACTATAAGGAAACACTTTTGAATTGTGATGCCAAAGAAGACTTTTGAGAGTCCCTTGGACAACAAGGAGATCAAGTCAATACTTACAGAAATCAATTCAGACCATTTACTGGAAGGTCAACCACTGAAGCTTAAATGCTTGGGCCATGTAATGATAAGACAGGACTCATTGGAAAAACCCTAATGTTGGGAAAGATTGAAAGCAAAAGGAGAAGTGGATGGAAAAGGATGAGAGAGAGAGTGTCATGGAAGCAAAGAACTCATGAGCTTGAAGAGACTGGGAAATAGTGGAAGATGGAAATATCTGGCATGCTATGATCTATGGGGTCACAAAAATTCAGACATGACTGAATGACTGAACAACAAACATTCTGGAAAACAGCATGAGGACTCAAATGACTAATGGAAGGAAGTCATAGAAGCACAGGTCACCTGATCAGGGGCCCACAGCCTCCTGAGAGGAAAAGGCCCACATGTCAGACCAGGAAAAAAGTGAAGCCAAAATTGCACTTAAAGGGAAAAGTCAGTCATGATGCTATATTTGGCTAATTAATTGGCTCCAAGCAAACCAGCCAAAACAAAGAGGGGTCAAGTCATGTACAGAACCTCAGGTAAGTCATGTAATGTTCTTGGGTCTCTGTTTCTTCACCTGTAAAATGAGGGGGTTGGGTTAGATTAGATTATATGGATAATCTAGATCTATATGTAGGAGCCTATGACTGTAGTAGGCCAGAGCCACTGAGATCTCCAAAACGTGACTTTTGTGACTTGAGGATCAACAGATAAATTTTTGGAGATGTATTCTGGGATGACACTAACTCAGATCACTCAAGTAACTGTAAGGGTTAGAATTGTAACACTACAAAAATACTTATAGACCACAAAATACTGAAGTATTTTTAGTATTAAAAAGACATAATTACTCAAAACAGACACTGCTTCCCTCCTCCATATTCATTCTGGATCACAAAGATCTCCTATAGGCCAATAGAAATTCAGCTAAATCTAAATAATTCCAATTCTTCTATAATTTGTTTTTATACACCTAGTCCTCTGAATTTTTAAAGACGTTCTTCCTTCCTTCCTTCCTTCCTTCCTTCCTTCCTTCCTTCCTTCCTTCCTTCTTTCCTTTTTTGCTTTTTGGAGGGGGGAAGGCTGGCAATTGGGGTTGTGACTTGCCCAAGGTCACACAGTAATGGTAAGTGTCTGAGTCCAAATTTGAACTCTGGTAATCCTAACTCCAAGGCTGGTGCTCTATCCACTGCTCCACCTAGCCACCCCTCCTTTCTTTCTTAAAGGGAAACTTTCCCAGACTAAGTAGAATAAATATATCCCTTACTACAGGACCAGGTCACTCAAGCATCTTTTTCATCCAGGAAGCCACAGGATAAGAACTGGACTCTTTTAGGTTATCTACTGTAAGCCCAGGAGAAGAAAGGAAGAAAGGGGTCAGGGGGAGAGGCATGGAAGGCATAATCAGGTAAGAAATAAGCAAGTTTTTAAAATAAAGGCCCTTTCCCTCGTGTGTTTATACATAGTATTAAGATTAACTACTTAAACTTTGATAAATGTATTTTTTTACATTTTTATTCAATTTTATTTTATTTTCATTTTCAAATTCTCTCCCTCCCCTCCCCATTAAGATTATATTCATTACTCATACGAAGTCACTTAAAACATAATTCCACATTTGCCATATTTCAGAAAAACAACAACAAGAAAAAGAAAAATTATGCTTCAATTTGCACTTTGAGGTCATTGCTTCTCAAGCTGGAGGTAGATAACATTTTTCATCCTGAGTCCGTTAGAATTGTAGTTGATCATTGTATTGATAAGAGTCGCTAAATCTTAACATTTTATTTTATTTACAATATTGCTGTTGTTATATAAATTGTTCTTCTGGTTCTGTTCATTATTCTTTGCATCATTCTTCCCAGTTTTTTCTGAAACCATCCCTTTCAACATTTTTTATAATAGCGCAATAGTATTTCATAACATTTATATATCATAGCTTATTCAGCCATTCCCCAATTGATGGGCATCTCCTCCATTTCCAAAACTCTGATAAGTTATGATACTTTTCTAATAGTGCCTAGCAGTGTTTAAGGCCTTTGTTAGAACAACATTCCCATTAGTTTGGTTTTCTCTACAACTGGTACAGATAATAAAACATCAGCATGCCTAGAGGAAGTTTTGTGGTACAGTGGATAGAGTACTAGGCCCTTAATCAGAAATATTTGAGTTCAAATCTAGCCTCATACACTTACTAGCTGTGTGACCCTGAACAAGTACCTAACCCCTGTTTGCCTCAGTTTCTTCCACTGTAAAATGGCAATCACAATAGCACCTATCTCACAGGATTGCTGGGAGGATCAAATAAGATAATATTTGTAAAGTGCTCAACACAGTGTCTGGTATATCATAGCCACTTTGTAAATACTAGCTATTATTATTACATTTTTGGAGGAGTTATAAAAAGGAACAGCTGCAGGACTGGAAACCCTCCCTTTGAGTTCTTTTCCAGAACTGCCACAGGAATGTACTAGATCTTCCTTTACCTTGGAGAGCTCATCTATTATCATAGCTTCAACTCTCCTCTTTCTGTTAATGGAGTCGCCATTCTCCAAGTCCTCCAGACTTGAAATTGGAGTTTGTTTTTCTATGTCTTCCTCCCTCCCCCTTCCCTATATAATCATTCACTGAGTTATGCTAATTCTACCTGCACAGCATCTTTCCTGTCAGTTTCCTTTGCCTCCATCTTTATAAAGTCATCTATTACATTTTACCTGGGCTTATTGCAATATTTTTTTTAGTCCAGTCTTCAGTCTCTTCCCCAGTTCCATTCTATGTAACTACCAAACTAATATTTCTAAAGTTGCTTAATTCACTATATTAATCTTCCTAAATCACAATTATCCCCTCCTGGTTAAAGTCCTCAAGTGTCTCCCTATCTCCTAAAGATAGGGATAGGCCCAGGGCCCATAATTTAGGGATGAGAAAACTCTCTATTAATATGGACTAATATTTTCTCTGTGCCTTATAGTTTCTAGAATTGCCTAGAGACCTGAAAGGTTAAGAATATTTACTCAGAGTCACATAATCAGAATGTGTGAAAGCAGGACCAAAACCCAGGCCTTCCTGTCTTCAAGGCCCGCTGCCTATTGACTATATACTGTGTATTGCTTAAGGAATAAAGTCTTAACTAACCCTTAGTTTCCCATTCAAGGTCCACCACAGTCCAATCAAAGTCTCTCTTTCCAATCATAACTACCACATTCCCTTACACATACCCATACCCAATGTTCTAGCCAAACTCTACTGTTCACCATTTCTGAACTCTACCCCTATATTATCATCTCCATGACTTTATTCATGCTGTTCTTAGCATCTGGAATGCTGTCCTCACCATTGTCATTCTCTCAAAATCCAACCTATCTGCAAGTCCTAGCTCAAATGTCATCCATTCCATGAAATCACCCCCCAAGCCCTAAGGCAAAGGGATTATTCTCTCCTTCAGAAATTTTGCAGTTGTTTGGCCATATGACCATAACTGAGGCACCACCATTCACATACTCTAAGTACAGCATAGTCCCTGGAAGGAAACATACATTTAAATCTCCCAAATTTAATAAACTTAAGGCAAAACCTCTTAGCCACTTTTCATCTTAACTCTTCCTTATCAGATTTTAAGCTCCATTAGACCATGTCTCCTTTATCTCTGTATCTCTCAGTGACTAGCAGAATGTGTTGACTATAAAAGGAATTCATTCACTGAATGCACTTGATTACCGGGAAAACATGAATACTGACATATTGTAGGAGATGTACAGACTACATAGTCAGCCTCTTCTTTCACTTAGCATTATGTTTTTCTATTAAATGCAATTGCCTTCCTTTCCTGTTCCACAGAGGCCTCTAGCTGGGCTTTTTTAGCCACTAAATGTTTGTTTTAGAAAATTTGTAGACAAATACCTAACCTGCTCCTGATGCTGTCCTACTTAGAGTTACTCAGAATTCTGCTGGCCCCTTTAATGCAACTGGAAGCAGATGAAAGAGCAGGAAGACAGGCTGTTACAAAGGAAGTCAGGGTTTTCTTCTTTAACTACACCCTTGGAAGCCACAATGAACACAGCACTTCCACGGTATTTGTACAGAAATTTCAACTGGCCCCTTCACTCTCCTTTACAGCAATTCTTATCTTTAGTATCTGATCTCTTAGTATAGTATCTGTATTATTAATATAGTATCTGATTCTTATCTTTGTCCATGAAAAGTAGCATTAACTTGCTCAGCATGGCACTTAAATATTACATATAAATTAAGTATAATAATGAGAGTAATAATAATAGCTTTTATCTAACATGTTAAGCTTTGCAAATCACTTTACATATATTAAATTATTTTATCATCACAACAACCCTGGGAGGTAGATGCTATTGAGAGGCACTGATGTTAACCCAGTTTATAAGGAGCACTGGGTTTTGAGTCAGGACAACCTGAGTTCAAATCTAGCCTCAGATACTTACTAGTTGTGTGACCCTGGGTAAGTCACTTAACCTCCCTGTGTCTCAACTTCCTCAACTGTAAAGTGGAGACAATAATAACACCTATTTTGCAGGGTTATTGTGAGGATTAAATGAAATAATATTTATTAAAAAACACTAAGCACAGTGTCTAGTACATAGTTGGTGGTGTATAAGTGTTTATTCCCTTACCCCTCCCCTATTATTATCCTGAGTCACAGAAGGGTTTATTGAATCGTCCAGCGTCACAGAGCTAGTAAATGATTGAGGCTGGATTTGAACATAGGTCTTTCTAATTGCAGGCGCAGCAACCTACACACTGTGCCACTGAGCTGTCCCCATTTCAATCATAAATATAAATAATGTATTGCTAAAGTGCCTGCATGCAAGTGTGGCTTAAAACGATGTTAGCATTAAACACCCCCCTCCCACCATATATTCATCCATGTACCTCTTTAAAAAGAACCTGTTAGTGAGAATCCTTCCATTTACATGCTACTCCTTTCTATCTTCAAGTTTTATATGCAGCAACAATGCCAAGATGATTCAGCTTCTCTAGGTATATGCCCGCTAATCAATCTTGATCTGAGTTCAAATCCAGATTCAGACACTTACAAACTGTGTCATCACTGGACATGGATCTCATATTTATACTGCCAACAATTCAATTAACCCAGGACCACAGTCTCATAGAGTTAGAGCCAGAAGAGACCTCAGGGGCCATCTATTCCAACTTCTTACAGATGAGGAATTTTAGGATAAGACACATTAAGTGACTTGCCCAAGGTGATATAGGTGATTCCCAAGAGATGTGATTTGAACCCTAGTTCCCTGACTCTACAACCAGTATTCTTTCTCGAAAAGAAAAAAAAGTATAATCTTTAACCCTTCGGCTTTCTTTTCTGCCATTTCACAATCTGGTCTCAACCTACCTTTGTAGTCTTATTGCATATTACCCTCCTTCACATGTGGCACAGTATCACATAGCTTCCCACCAAGCTGTATTCCTTCAGAATTTTCCAACATTCTCCAGGAACCTCATCAGCTCTGCAACTCACACCTCCTCAATACCCAGAGGACTGAAGGGAGTCAGTCCCAAAACTCCATTTATGGATGGAGGGGTCCCAGGACCCCCGATCTCTTCAGTTCCTACCACTGCCCTCCTTTGAACTTGATTCCTTTCCTTCTCCCCTATTCCTTTTTGTGTTGTCTAACCTATTAAGTTATAATCTTCTCGAGGTGAGAAACTGTCTTCCTTTTTCCTTATTTTTATACCTAGCACTTAGCACAGTGCCTGGAACATAGTAGGGACTTAAAAAATGGTTGTTGATTGATTGATGATTACTACTGACCTCTACATTTTTCATAAATGTTATTCTTTTGCCCATATCCTTGTTTTCCCATTGGCTGACCCCAAGCCTAGAATATCCTTCTCCTATCCCTTCCTAGAATGTCATTCCTCCTCCCCCTCCTATCACATCACAACAGCGATGTCTTCCATGTGATTTGGATTTAAGTGAGGCACAGCTGCAGTCACCAGGCTCATCCTTCTTAGAATCTTCAGTTTCCTTGCAGGCTCAGCTAAGGTGCCCTCTTCTTTATGATTATTTTTCTGTTTCCCCCATCTGCTAATGCCTTTCCAAAAAAAGTTTTAATATCTATTTTGCATAAGCCTCTTGTTTCCTCAAGCTGTATTGTAAGTTCTTTGAGAGCGGGGACAATTTCCCTTTTGCCTTGGTATTCTTAGCCCAGAGTGGCACCTTCTGATTGATTGATGTTGACTGACCAAAAGAATTCATGATCAAGTAGCCAACTACTTGATTTAGCTAGAGGAAGGACTTGTTTAGCTAAACTGGTCTTCAGGAAGCAGTCTCAGTCTTTATTTCAAGGCTTGTACTTGAAATCCTTCCACTGTGGTGAAGCCTACTACACCTCTGCTGACAAAACCTTGAAAAATTAAGGATCATCCCTACACCATAATGGGGCATCAGAAAACAGGTTAAATAGGTCAATAGAGGTTGAGGTCTTGCAAATGCTTCCCTTTATTGATGACATTGTGCTATTTGCATCCAGCCCTGTGCTACTGCTTAGCATATTAAATAAGATTAATCCAGGGGAAAAAAAGTAGATGAAGAACATCTTTTGTCCACACAATATTAAACAGATGAATGGCCAGCCATATTATGGGCAGACATTGAAAAGAGAGAGAACTGTTTTTGAAAAAACGCAAAATTCATAATGGATGATTTGAGGAACAATTGATTGTTATACTAACAGTAACAGAGAATTTTCCAGGGTGTTCCAAAAGTCTTAGTGTGTTTGTAAGCTTTAAAAAGATTAAAACTACACTAAGATTATTGGGACACTCTGTATAATGCTTTAAGATTTGTAAAACATTTTATATACATAATTTTATATGAACCTCCCAATAATCTTGTGAGATAGCAACTACGGGTATTATTATTCTCCTTTTTTAATTTTTTAAATTAATTAATTTATTTATTTTTTAAGCAATCGGGGTTAAGTAACTTGCTCAAGGTTACACGGCCAGTTATTTCTGGGTGTGGTGCTGAGTGTCTGAGCCCGGGATTCGATCTCCAGGTCATCTCAACACTGGAGCCGGTACTCTTACTTGCTGAGCCACCTGGCCGCCCCTATTATTCTCCTTTTACAGATGAGGAAACCAAAGCTCAGAGTGATTAAATGACTTGTTCCTGCTCAGACAATTATTAAGTGTCAAGGGAAAAATGCAAATCTAGTTCTTCTTCACTCTAAGTCAATTATTATAGGTAATGAGCCAGGCTGCCACAAAATTACCTCTCTCTATATCCCTTGTATCCACTACATTGACTAAAAGTCCATAGCTGAAGATCCTATCATTTAATTTAAGGAAGAGAAACACATTAGGGTACTAGTCATTGGTACCATAGTGTAAATTAATTTTCCCCTTTTAGATCTAACAGAGAGCAGGGTGGTTTTGGCTTCTAAACTTTAGAACTGATCAAATCTTGGGTTTTTAGGGGAATAACTATATATTTAGAGGTAGTATAGATTTAGCATCAAGCACAAACTTATTACTTGAAACCTAAAACATCTGTCTGGTTTCTTAGGAAGGTTTGAGTTGCATACTTTACATCACTATCAAAAGGAAACTATGGAAAGGGGATGTGGGTCATGTGAGTACCTGTCATCCTGGTGACTCCTGACTGTCTCCGGGTTTCCTGACTGCTAGGTTCTAGTCCAATTTCTCTATCATTTCTTCCATTTGCACTTTGACTACCCTGGTCAAAACTGAAAGTAATCTCTTCTTAAAATTTTCCCAGGGTATTTTGTCTGGATATCTCCAAACCAAAAGTTCTCCTTCAGACCTCTCCCTCTCAATCATTCAGGAGTCTATTACATTAAACCCTATAGTATACACATTTATACACACACACATGTATAATTATATGGAATACATGAATAATAATCTGTAATATTACATATGCATATTTATTTATTTAGGGCAGATCCCCTTTATGAGTATAACAGAACTTTAGCACATGTCAAGATCACCCTAAGATTGAAGTACTCCTGTGAGAGATGCCAGGGCTCTGTCTCTGGGAAGACATTCTTCATGGTCCTATTGCACTGTTGGGAGCAGCTCCTTTCAATTGGCCACATAGCTAGAACCTCCTGAATCTTTAAATCTACTTAACTGAGGTGCAATCACTCTTTTTTGTGATGGCATTAGGGGACAAAGACTCATTCACTCAGCAGGGACAACATGAAATAAGCTGGGGGAGAGAGCCTAAGAGTCTCTTCCCCTTTCCCTAAAAAGGGTTTGGATTTTTTTTTATTTTCCCTTTTCAATTCTACTTGAAGGAAGTGGATATCCCATATCAGGCACTCAAGCCATAGCAACTTTTGAGTCCAGGATTCTAAGCTGGGCATTGCCATTAACTCATCAGGGAAGCCTTGAGAAACAAAGACCCCCAGTGCAATGGATGCAAGAACAGGGAGTTATTTGGACTTGGAACCTGGTGGAACTAATGCCATGTAGGAACTGAGTAAAGTTGTGAACTCAATTCCCTTCCCCAGCCCAAAGAATGAGATAGTTTTGGGCAGATTATGCTCCAGAAGGAGGAAAGCTAGGTGGCATCGTGGATAGAGTGCTGGGCTGGCAGTCAAGAAGACCCATCTTTCTGAGTTCAAATCTGGCCTTAAGTACTCACTAGCTGGGTGACCCTGGGCAAGTCACTTTATCCTGTTCGCCTCAGTTTCCTCTCATGTGAAATAAACTGGAGAAGGAAATGGCGAACCACTCCAATATCTCTTCCAAGAAAGCAACAAATAGTTGGACACAAAATGGTGGGGGAGGGGCAGGTTTGTATGTTTGTTCCTGTTATGCATTTCAAGTAAATATTCCTGAAAAGCTAATCTGATTGTTAAATGCTTAAATGGATCTAGGGTGCTTGGTCCTTTTAAATTGGAGGAATATAATCAGTGGGGGGCTTGAGCCATTGGCAAAGATTAAAAAATGCAGAACCCCTAAGGGCACCAGAGCACCCTGGGTGAGAAGTCAAAATATAATACACCTGGCCTCCAGGTAGTGGGGACTGGAATATTACTGTTACATGAGATTATAAACTTTTTGAGGACTATGATAATCATCTTTTAATCCCAAGTGCTGAGCACAGACTTGTACATAGTAGGTGCTTAATAAATGCTTGCTAAATTCTTTGAATCCAGCTAGAATCTCCAGGCTAATCATTTCCTATGGTTTGGAATTTCCCAGATTTCTACCCTAACAATAGATTTCCTGTGGAGTTAAAGCCTGGAAGCTGCTCCTGAAGGTTCTACATAGCTACAGCTATTGAAGACCCACAAAGGAAAGTTATTGTCACCCAGATCCTTGGTATTGTCAGATAGTTCAATATCAGAAAATGATTTCATCAGTAGAAATGAAATTTAAAAATAGACATTGCCATCTACTTTTCCATTGCACCCTTAGGACTTCGGGACTTTGCCATCTGACTTGCAGTTGAAAACTCCCTTATGTTGTCTCCTAGAATGGAGGAATTTCCTGATGGCTTACTTTTCTATTTATATCCCCAACAACTGACACAGTGTTTTTCGATTGTAAGACCATGATTATTGTTTTATTTAATCCTTTATTACCTCCTGTAATGCAAGGGGGTGAGGAATAGATTTATTGTTTTTCAGTCATGTCTGACTCTTCATGACCCTAGTTGGGGTTTTCTTGGCAAAGATACTGGAGTGGTTTTTGCTATTTCCTTCTCCAACTCATTCTACAGATGAGGAACTGAAGCAAACAGAGTTACGTGACCTGCCCAGGGTTACCCAGATGGCAAATGTCTGAGACCAGAGTCTGAGACTCAAAGCCTGACTCCAGGCCCAGCACTCTATCTACTAAACCACCTAGCTTCCCAAGGAATGGATATTCAGATGGTTGCTAGCATAAGAAGCAGTGCGTTATAACAGCAAAAGCACAAAATTTGTAGTCAGATGACTGGAGTTCCAATTCTACCTCTTTCCCTTAATACAAACTTGGTCAAGTCTAACTACACTGGGTCTCAGTTACCTTATCTGTAAGATGAGAGGGTTGGACTAAATGGTCTCTAAAGTGTCTCCCAACTGTGTGATCCATCTGAGATCTTGTGTATTGCCAATGCTCAAGCAAGCACACAAAAGTCATGTCTCCCACCCTGTCACTGTGGCACCCATCTCTGTTGTCCCCTCCTCTTTGTGAATCTGGAGGAGTGCCAATTTGACAAGGAAAAATTAGGACTTCCTAGGCCATATTACAGATCAGATTAAATCCACAAATGACCGGTTTTTTGTGCTGGATTAGAACATCTTTGCAAATGACAAAGATCAACATTTTTCCAGTGGGTCACTCTTCTATATGTTTTTTTTTTTCCTTGACATCTTCCATGAAAGACTCCCTAAGGAAACTGTGCATCTGCCAGCAATGCTCTGCAGGTAAGTAAGACATTGTCAGTTTCAAACATCTACTCATCATTTCTCCCATTTTGGTTCACTTTGACCAACACCAGTTATTTACTCTAGAGGTAGGCAACTTCAGTATAGCGGTAGGGTCACATTCTAATAGTCATTTCTTTTGGATACATGTATCAAACAAATTCCATATGACTAGAATCGATATTTCTTCTGTCTTCCCTGTCCACATAGTGGGGCCATGTACCCCTCTATATGTATAGACTTGTCCTGTTAGAGTATAACGCCATTGAGGAGGATACTCTGGATTACTTGTATTTGTATTTCTAGGTTTAGCACACAGTCTTATACATAGTAAGCATTTAATATTTTTTAATTCATTCATCCACACATCAATCTGCCCTCTTGTCCCTTACCCCTAGAAGTTAATACCCACTTTTCAGAGGTATGTGATCTTGGGGAAAGAGTTCCTGGCCATTACAAAGGTGTTGGAGAATGAGTAGCACCCCCTGGAGAGGATCCAGTGCTTCTTTAGAGCAAGAGCTGTCTGGCAAAACCTGGAACATCTCTCGAAACTGACTCAATGCCACATCTATAGAGCCCATTTTCAGCCATCTTCTTCTCTATTTTAAGCCAAATATAACAAGAAACCAAAAGCCACATACAAAAGACCAGCTGACCAGTCATAACATGGCATATTATAAAGAATTGTGGATTTAGAATCAGAGGACCTAGATTCAAAGCCTGACTCTGCTGCTTGCTACTTCTCTGGGCCTTAGTTCCTTCTCTTTAAAATGATGGAGTTTGATTAAATGGCCTTTATGGTCCCACCCAGCTCTAAATCTGTGATCCAGCAGTGGATCTTTTGAGAACCCTTATATGTAGATAAACAGGCACCACTCTATATAAAATACCACCCTGATAATCCCTTAAAAAAAACTGGAAGACTGCTTTTTCAAGTGCTTGGGAAGAATCCAGGTGGTGGTTAGGCCAATGACATTCTAAATGCAGTATTTTACCTTCACTCTACTTGCATCCTTTCTTTTACCATTCAAGATTCAACTGGACATTTTCTAGATCACAAGTTCTATCCCAGAGAGGTAGATATTGCATAATAGGATACATATAATAGTGATAAATTTTAAAATATAAAAATAAAACAATAAATAATAATAATAAAATAATAAAAAGCAAAGTACTGAATTTGAGGTCAATAATATATCTGGATTTAAATCACATCCCAGAGAGGTGCTAGTTGTATGACCCTGGGTAAGTCACTTAACCTTGGTTTCTTCATCTACAAAAGGGTGATTTTAACAGCACCTCCTCGAGAAATTGGTCAGTATTCTCTAATATCTATACCTCCAATGAGATGGTATATGTAAAACTCTTGGCAAATTTTAAAATGTTATATAAACATGAGCTATTATTATTATTATTATTTTCATCTCCTAATTCTTCTCTCCCCTTCCATAGTCACTTAATGAAAGGAAAGATGATATTGTAGTCAGTGCCATTTTAGATTCCAAATGAAGGTGGGGTTATCTCTAACACATAGTAAACTGGGAATGCCATGGTCTGGAAGACCTTTGGAAATGTTTTTGCTTCTTCACCAATGATTTAAGAAACCTAAGCTTCAGAAGGTAGTTAAGTCATCATAGCAAACATAGCTGTGCCCAACTTTCAGGTCCCAGTAAAATGGCTCCTTTAAGATGTAAAAGGGCATTGTGAGCATGCCTCAGCTCATCATGGAATAGGAACAACAAACAGGGGATTTTGAAAATAGAAAGAATAAAGGACATGAGTTCTCTGAATACACATATTCCTCATAACCACCTGACCTAAACATGTTCCTTCCTACCTTCTGCTTTCTTGACTGTTGGCTTCCATCCCAGATCTTCTATTACCTGCTTTTCTCTATATTTGGATGGCTCCATTGCTTTCATTTTGACACATCACACAATGATTTCTAGCCTTATAGATATTTCTATCTATATTTTATTCATTCCTTTGTGCTTACATTTCCAGCTTCCTGTCCCATAACTGAATCTTCAGGCACTTACCAACTCTCTTCCCTTGACCTCCACTTCTCAACTTTGACCCAACCCAGTGCCCTCTTCTCATGCAGGTCACAGTTACTGGCAACTAAACATTAACCCCTCCTGCATATGGGGCTTGAAAGGCACCCAAAATAGTTCTGTCATGTTGTGCTATCACCATTACCGGTAAACATTGTTATCCCCACTTTCCAGCCATCTAATATACAAATGGCAAGCAACTGTCAGATATGCAATTCACCTTTCCTTGTGTCCTTTATTTATTGTAAAAGCAACCTAGAGAATTTTACAATAATAGCAATAATTCACGTTATCATATCTATTTAAGGTTTATAAAATGTTTGTCTCACAATAATTCTAAGAGATAATATTGAGGTAATAACAATATTTACCATGACACTGAGAATCAGAAAAGTTAAATGATTTGCCCAGGATCATGCCATTAATAATTGTTGGAATCCACATTTAAACATAGGTTTTCTACCTTCAACGCCAGAATTCTTTCCACTTAAGTATATTGTTTCTCCATATCTTATGGGAATTAGCCTCAAAGGGCCTGGTTCTTTCTTCATAGATTCACATAATTTCAGAGTTGGAAGGTACCTAATTGGCTACTGGAATGCAATCCATACATAAAAGGACTCTCCCTTAGATCATACCCAACAAGGGGACATTCATCATTAGCCTGAAGGCCTACAGTGAGAAGTAGCAACCTGTTTCCTGAAGAATCCCTATTCTAATTTTAAATGGCTTTAGAGTTGAGGAAGTTGGGATTTTTATGTTAGGAAGGGAAGGAAGAAGGAAGGAAGGAAGGAAGGAAGGAAGGAAGGAAGGAAGGAAGGAA
>NW_027187372.1:15203322-15241742 GCF_028583685.1 Petaurus breviceps papuanus
CCCCCCCCACACAGTCTTTTGTCCATTATCATTCCAACTACTCTCAATTTTGATTCTTCCGAGATTGCAGTAATCTATGATTCACAACCATATACCATCAACGGAAAAATAATGGTGTTAAATAAATAAATTGTTTTTGTATGTGTCAGGGAATAGCTCATGATCATGAAAAGTGATAAGCAATTTCTCAAACACAGATTAGTCTGCCATATGCCTCTCATTTCATCGTAGACTCAGTTCACTGTACATCAGCTATGACAGTAAAAGGAATACGTACTAATGGCCTAAAACAACAGATAACTATTATCAAATGGCTATCATTCATAATCTAGATAATGAACATTCTTTATCCATAAAATTTTCCCTCTGAGTATGTTAGACCAAACTCAGCTAAGTGGTTGTAGTTATCACTGAGGAGGTCCCATAGCATTTTGGGGTTCTATGCCATCAACACAATGTTATTATACACAATGGGAAAATTTGAAGAACTTGCCATGTATTATCGTTCCATTTGAATTCTGCTCAGGACAGCATTGGTGAATATCTTTGACAAACATACATCTACTTACTTCTTACTTGCTATTGATAATCATGAACTATTGAACAAAGTTGTTGGGTTTTTTTTTTTTTGCTGGATCTATAATTAGCATCTACTTTATACCATTTAATTTTTATTAATTCACTCTTTAAAAATATTTAGAGTATCTTCATGATTTAATATTATTATATGCAGGGTACTTTGCTAAGCATTATGGGGAATGCAAAGGTATGCAACATAGGACCTTTAACAAAGGAATATTTACTTCAGAAGCTATAATCATAAATATACAAACTTATTCTCCCCATGCATGGGAGGGATAATTCCCCTCCCCCTGTGACATCTCAGTCTCTGGGAAGAGGAAGGGATTAGGTTCACAGTTCCTATAAAGCAAAGTCTCACTTCCAAATCCCAAACACACACCCCTCCCCCCCCCAGGCTCATGATCAAAGCTCCTTAGTTTCTGAGGGCTTCTATGGTGGGTTAGTTTGCTTTCGCCTGCCTACAATCCTGGCTCTAAGGTCTCTATAGCTTGAACTCCTAGTCCCATGAGGATCACTTCTGGCAAGTGAAATTGAAAATAAATGACACAGAGCCAAAGCAACCCCCCCACCCCCTGCCACCCCATGCAGGCTTATTTCTCAGAGTCAGGATAAAAGAGAGGGAACCGGAAAAGAAGAGTCCTTTCCTTCTCACTATCTCAGATAAGAGTTAATTGAAAAGAGCACAACAGAAGGAGACTGAACAGAGAGTAAATGGCTATGTCTCCGCAGTTTTAAAGACACCGGCAACAATCAAAGACTAGCCCCATACATGCAGTAGTGGGACACACTGGGCTCCATGTTAGGCAAACTGAGCATGCTCAAAAGACCCCTCAGAGGCATCCCCAGGAACGCCTAGAGAGGCCCAGGTTACTGATAAATAAGACACAATGGTTATCATTAAAAAGCTGAAAGCTGATTAGATGACCAGCTCCAGTTCTGATACAAACATATCTAGGAATATAGCATTCAGACCTATCCATGAAGTTCAAGGTTGAGACCTACTATATATAGCACAAGGATAGGGTAGAAGATGGGTGAGCAGGAACAACGCCATTTTTTAAACTGTATTTTACTGTTTTTTTTCCTGTGAAGCCCAATTTTTTGCTGGTCTTTATGACTCTAGCAGACCATGACAGAAATACATTCTCAAAAGTCTATGATAACCAACATCACAGTTGAAATTACTTTATGTTTCTTATGTGGCTGCTGAACTTAGTGAGAACTGGACACAGTATAACTAAGTTTTGATAAGGAATAGATCTGAAACCCAAGGACAGAGGCCTGCAAGATATGAACTTTGGGGGATAAATAACACTAGAATTTTGGATGCTTAAGAGAGTGAGAATTCACATTAAGCTGGCAAATTTTGAGCCTACTTGCATGTCAGAATCTTAGTGGTAGTGCAGAGGATTATGGGTATCCATCATTGACCCATCAAGTCAGGGAGGGACTGGTATCATGTTCTGTGTTCAAAAACCCTTACCAACTTCATAATTAATAGCTAATACCAGCTTACTGATAAAAGGTACCATAGACAATAAGGTAATATCAAAAAAATTTATAACAAGTGGTCTTATTACTCAAATATTTATCAAGAACACAACTGAGTCAAATGTATAAAAGTAAGAGTTATACCCTAACAGATAAATGGTCAAAGATATAAACAGGCAGTTTTCAGAAGAAGAAATCAAAGTTATCTGTAATCATATGGGAAAAATATCTAAATCTAAACAATTGATTAGAGAAAAGCAAATTAAAACAACTCTGAAGTACTGCTTCACATCCATCAGGAATGACAAATAATGGAGCAGACAAGGAAAAAACAGGTACATTAAAAAATTGTTGGTAGAGTAATGAACTGGTTCAACCTTTCTGGAGAACAATTTGGATCTAAGTCCAAAAGGCTATAAAACCATGTACCTTTTGACCAGAGATACCACTATTAGGTCTATGTCTCAAAGAGATCAAAGAAAAAGGGCAATGACCTATATGATCAAAAATATTTATAGTAGCTTTTTTGTCATAGCAAAGAACTGAAAATCAAAGGGCTGTTCATCAACAAGGGGAATGGCTGAACAAGTTATGACATATGATTGTGATGGAGTATTATTGTGCTGTGGGAAATGACAAATGGAATGGTTTCAGAAAAAAACATGGCAAGATCTATATGAACTGATGCAAAATGAGGGTGAAAAGAACTGGGAAATCATTGTGCACAGTAACATTAATGATGTAGTGATATTCAACTGTAAAAGACTTGGCTACTCTGATAAATACAATAATCCAAGAAAAGTCCGAAGGACTCATGCCCTAGAAGGCAAAACATAGAAAATCCTGAGAAAACTTGAACCCTATATTTAGGAGTATATCTATCTCAATAATAAATAGAACAACAATTAAGACCCTCTGGACTTACTCTGAGCCAAAAGTTCTTAACCTGGGGTCCAGAGATACTTTACTAAGATGTGTTAATAGATTTTAGAGGGTCTTTGAATTTTGATGGGAAAAAAGTTGCATATTTATTTTTACTTACCTCTAACAAAATTTAGTATTTCCTTAAATTGTGTTTAAAAAAAAAGACAACATTATTCTGAGAATATCTATAGGCTTCGGGAGATAAATGGTCGAAGTGCTCTCTAACACAAAGACTAAGAGTCCCTGATCTAGGCATGGAATTTTGGAGACATTTTCTCATAACTTATAACATTAAAAAAAAACCCTATGGCATGCTGAAAAACTTGAAAATATATTGCAAAACTTTTAAAATGGAAAACTGGCTTTCCTGTTAGTTTACTTACAAGTCATTTTAAACATTTTAGTTCATCTATTAAGTTCAAAATAAACAAGCTATTAATATCAGTATTTTTTTATTTTTAGAAAATAACAGTGTCTTGTAAAATCTGGGAGAGTACAAAGCACATGTCAGAGGATGAGGCTTGCCAAGTGAAAGCATTGCTCTGCATCAAGAGCTGAAGGCTTTTTGTTTCCAGCAACGGAAGAGAGGTGGGAGGACAGGATAGGGGCATAGCTAACAAGTAAATCAATGGTTTGAAACCTGTCAAGAATGGAAGCCAACTAACAAAAGAATGAAAAAACATGAAAAACCCTTCATAACATACCCTTTTCCCTTACCTTTCCAGCCTTCTCACACTTCTTACACCTATCCCACCATTCTATTATCTAGTGACTCTGGCCTCTTTGTTGTTTCTTGCATAAAATAGAAATGGGGCTCCTGGTTTGTACATAAGGATTCTTGGGTCACATATTGACAGTTTTCAAATGTAATATTATCTATGTTTTATTATGTTTTAAATTTATTTTGTGGAATATTTCCTTATTATATGCACATCTGGTTCATGTAGCCCTTGGCAGTGTATGCAAAGAGTTAAAGACCTCTGTTCTTTGGGAACTGGGCCAAGCTGTTTATATATTTGTGTTTAGACCTTTGATGTAACTATTTCTTTGCTAAAGCAAATCCAACTGTTAGTAGTTAAATGGAACTGGAGTGCAAGGTACTTACTCTGTACATTTCACTAAATATTATTTCTCCAGGCAAGAGCCATTGACAGAGAGCCTAGACACCCCCCCCCCCAAGCCTTTAAGGGTACTTGAGAATCCTCGGGAAGGGTGAGATATAACATACCTGACCTTCAGGCAGTAGGGGACCAGGGTAGTCAGTTTTACACTTTCATGACTGTTTTGCTTAGTGTCAGTTCTGAACACAATCCTACATCAACAATTACTTGAAAAAACCTAAGGCATATAGTATTTTCCTAGCTATAAATTCATATAATTTAACAGTTGGAAAAGACCTTAGAAGTCATCTAGTCTAACCCCAAAACGAAGGTGCTTAATCATCACTTTGAACATTTGTACAGAAGAGTCTAAGAAAATTAGGTGTCTAGCTTAAAATCTCACATCGTCAGACAACAAACAGTAATATAGCTGACAATCCTCAAAAGGTTTCAACATTAACCTCATTTCAATGCCTTCTAAAATTCCCTAAAATTCCACTACCCCAATTTCAAATCAGCAGAATGCCATCAAATATTTCTGTATGTGATAAATTATACCGACAACAAAATGTCAGCTGCTATGATCTAATGACTTAAAGCCACTTTCTTCAGTGGAAAAAGTATTCCTAGAAGTCAATATCCAGCAAGTTTGACATCAATACTTGGCCCCTAAAATTTATTTAAATGAAAACAAAACACTAGAAAGAACATTAAGAAGAGAAACTAATGGAGTCCTTGGCAATAAGTGTCATGAACTTGGAAAGAACATAGTATACCATGCAGCCTTGATAGATTTTTCCAAGAGAATTACAAAGTTAATGGGAAAAAGGGAAGTAAAATGGGTGACTGATAACACAACCCAAGTCATTAAGTACTTCAGCATTTAAGAAGAAATCAAAGCAAAATGCTGGTACATTCCGATCAGTGACAAACTCATACAGTCACTCTATGTTTTTGTCTGATTTTTGGAACTGGGTTCTTTTCTGAGAATTATAACTACCTGTCCTGTCCCTTCACTGACCACTGTTCTTGCTGCATGCAAAGTATTTTGTGCCAGAGTACCCCATCTATGACTGAGCAAATAACACGGCAGACCTCTGGGATCATAGACCATTGATGCCATTGAGATTTCAAAATAAAGAGTGCCTCATCTCCTTGCTCAATTTTATTTACAAAGCATAGTCAAATTGGCTCAGATATGAGTAGCATACAGTGGTAGAAAGACTGTAAATAATAAAATTTAAATAAATGAAAATAAATCCCCTTTAGAGGATGTACTTTGGAGGTACCTATTGACACTATTATCTTTAACTTGGAATAAGGATCTATTTATAGTTTCTATAATTATTCATTTAACTTAGGCTTTTTTAAAGTACTGCCTACTATGTTCAAGTCAGGGGATAGGGATGCAAAGATGACAACAAAAACCATGTAATACTTTCCTTCATGTAGGTTATATTGTAGCACAGCATAAATGAATGAATGAGTGAGTAAGTGAATGAACAAAGCATGTATTAAGGGGCTCACTATGTGTGAGCAATATGTGTGAAGCTCTGTGCTGAGCTCTGGATTCAAGTAAAAATAGAAAACAGGATAATAGAAAAGTAAAACAGGTCCTTATCTCAGGGAGCTTACATTTGAATGGGGGAAAGAATACACATGAAAGAGGTAGAGTCAAAATGACAAAGTAAAGGCAGGGACTCCACTGACCTCTCCCTCCAAATACCTTTTAAAAATGACTCTAAAAAAATTCTAGAGCAATAGAACCAACAAAAAGACAGAGTGAAACAAATGTCTAGCCCAAGACAACATGGAAGGTCAACAGGAAAAGTCAGTTGCACCAGGATAAGAGAGGAACAGAGTCCAGAATAGGCCATGCCAGCACAGACTGGGCCCCAGCAAACTCAGGGCAGGCCTTGAGGCTACAGAATCAGCAGCAGCAACTGCTAATTCCATAACTCTCAGCCCACAGAGAGCGAGGGGGTCAGAAGGGGATTACAGAGCACTGAGGCAGGACTCTGTTGCTTTGCCCATACTCAGATCTGGGTCACAGTCCTGGGTAGCAGTCCCAAGGCAAGGCAGAGTGCTAGTATAGCAGAGCTTACAGCCACAGAGGAGGAGGCACCTTCCTCAAAGTTCAAAAAGAGTACTTGTGGTCACTCACAGACCAGAGCACAGGCTAGGAGAGGAGTAAACACCCCTCCTTGGATCATACCACCTTGGAAGAACTAAAAACTTACAGTCCCTAGAAGTATCTGTGAAAACAGCTGCACAAAACCCCTGAAGTTTGGGACAATCTACCTTCCACCCTGGAAGCAGAGCCCTACTTTAACAAAGAGTTAAAAGGTCAAGAAATAGGCTGGGAAAATGAGAAAACAATGGAAAAAGACTCTCACTATAGAAACTTACTTTGGTGACAAGAAAGATCAAAACACACACTCAGAAGAAGACAACAAAACCAAAGCTCCTACATCCAAAGCCTCCAAGAAAAAATATGAATTGGTCTCATGCCATGGAAGAATTCAAAAAGGATTTTGAAAATCAAATAAGATAAGTAGAGGGAAAATTGGGGAGAAAATGTGATACAAGTGATACAAGAAAATCATGAAAAACCAAGTCAACAGCTTGGTAATAAAGGAAGCACAAAAAATACTGAAGAAAGTTACATCTTGAAAACCAGACTAGTCCAAATGGTAAGAAAAATCCAAAAAGCCAATGAAGAGAATGCCTTAAAAAGAAGAATTGGCCAAATGGAAAAGGAGGTCCAAAAGCTCACTGAAGACAATAATTCTTTCAAAATTAGAATGAAGCAAATGGAAGCTAATAACTTTATGAGAAATCAAGAAATCATAAAACAAACCAAGAGAATTAAAAAATAGAAGACAATGTGAAATATCTCATTGGAAAAACAGCTAACTTGGAAAATAGATTCAGAAGAGATAACTTAAAAATTATTGAACTACCTGAAAGCCTTGATCAAAAAAAAAGAGCCATAGATGAGGTCAAACAAAGAAGCATGAGAGATTTAGGGAGACAGAGATAGAAAGAAAGAGACCCAGTTTTTGTGACAGATGATACAGATTTGATCCTTATGTCCGGCACTTATTAGCAGTATAAACTTGGGCAACTCACTAAATATCTCTTTGCCTCAATTTCTTCATGTGTCAAAAGGAGATAAAATTTACATTATTCTCTACACAGGATTGTCATGAGGTTCAGATGAGATACAGACTCTGAAACAGTACATAAGTTATATATGAATTGTTTTCTCTCTACTAGATTAAGATCTTGATGGAAGGGATCATATTTCATCTCTGTATCTATCCCACTACCCAGCATTCTACTAATCATATAAAAGTCACCTACTAAATGTCTGTTGATATGACTGAGGAATCAGGAATCAGTTGAGGAATCAAGAGATTGATTCATTGAAGAAGTAATATATAAAATGGACCTTGAAAGAGAGAAGGATTTTAGTGGAGAGAGATGAAGAAGGACCCCATTCCAGATATGAAGGAAGGAAGGAAGGAAGGAAGGAAGGAAGGAAGGAAGGAAGGAAGGAAGGAAGGAAGGAAGGAAGGAAAAGAGGGTAAGATTGGCAAGTGACTGATAGCCCAATTTGGATGAAGTAGAACATGGAACAAGAAGCAATATGAAAACATTCCCCCAAAATTAAATGGAGCAAGATAGCAGCAAGCCTTGAATGCCCAGCTAAGAAGCTTGAATTTCATTTGATAGGCAGTGGGGAGGTACTTTGTTGAAGAGAAGAGTTACATGATCAGAGTTGTGTGTTAAGAATATCACTTTGGGGGCAGCTAGGTGGTACAGTGAATAGAGCAATGGCCCTGGAGTCAGGAGTACCTGAGTTCAAATTCAGCCTCAGACACTTAGCACTTACTGGCTGTGTGACCTTGGGCAAGTCACTTAACTCCAATTGCCCTACGATTGCCACTCCAAAAAGATTTTTTAAAAATCACTTTAGTAGGTAGTGTGGCAGATGGACAAAAGAGAGGAAACTGGAGGCAAGAAGATCAAGGAAGAGGTTCTTAAAAGAGAAAGCATGATAAAGTAAAGAGGCCTGAAACTAGGGTGGTAGAAAAGAGCAAAAAGGGCATGAGCAAAGGGGAGAGATATCACAGTCAATGTGATAGGATTAGGTACTTAGATGTAGAAAGAGAGGGAAACAAAATAATACTAGATGACATGGTACTTTTCCTTCAAGGAAATTTCAGGTTTCAAGTTTAAGTGACTGCAGACACTGGCAGGCCTATCAGTCAAAATAAAAAAATTTAGGAAAGAAAAAAGGAAATATGCATTTATTAGGTGCCACTGTGTACCAGGCATTGTGCTAAGCATTTATAATGCGTTGTTTCATCTGATCATTTAATCGTTTTTTTTGGAGAGGGGAAGGCAGGGCAATTGGGGTCAAGTGACTTGTCCAAGATCACATGGCTAGTATATGTTAAGTGTCTGAGGCTGAATTTGAACTCAGATCCTTCTGACTCCAGGGCTAGGGCTCTATTCACTGTGCCACCTAGCTGCCCCCATTTAATCTTTATAACTACACTGAGAGGTAGATATTATTAGAATTCCCATTTATCATAACCAAGGCAGGCAGAGTTTGACTGATTTGTTCAGGCTCCAAGCATCTGAGACCAAATTTGAAACCTGGTCTTCTTGACTCCAGACCCACACTCTATCCATTGGGCCCTCTACGAAAAGGGGAAAGCATGAGTTTTGTTTGTTTTGTTTGGAGAGGGGGACAGTATATAATGCAGAGTGTAGGTGATTATGGAATATAAATGGAATGATTGCTGAAACAGAGATTCCTAATTTGGATTCTTATCTCACTCAGACTTGATAGATACATAACTGTGTTTGGGATTTTATGTTTAAACAGAGATAATGATGAAAAAACCAACAGATTGTTGTATTTATGGAAGTAATTCAGAGTTCATCAGTTCCTTCTCTGGAGTTGGATTGCATTTTTTCATCATGGATCCTTTGGAGTCATCTTAGATCATTGTCTTGATCAGAGTAGCTAAGTCTTCATAGTTGTTCATAGTACAATATTGCTGTTACTGTGTACAAGGTTCTCCTGGTTCTGTTCATTTTTCATCAGTTTGTGTAAGTCTTCCCAGATATTTTTTTTCTGAAACCATCCTGTTCGTCATTTTTTTAATAGCACAATAATATTCCATCACAATCATCATAATCATATACCACAACTTGTTCAGTCATTCCCGATTTGATGGGCATCCCCTTGGTTTCTAATTCTTTACCATCACAAAAGAGCTGCTATAAATATTTTTCTACAACTAGGTCCTTTCCCCTTTTTTATGATCTCTTTGGGATACAGACCTAGTAGTGGTATTGCTAGGTCAAAGGGTACATATGTTTTTATAGCCCTTTGGGTACAGTTCCAAATTGCTGTCCACAATGGTTAAATCAGTTCACTACTCCAGGAATAATGCTTTAGTGTCCCTATTTTTTCATATTTTCTCCAGCATTTTCCTTTTGTGTCATGTTAGTAATATGGAATTGTGTTTCATAATGTAAATGCTTGTTGACTGAGTGACTGCTTGACAATGGAGGTCTTCTTTATGTTTTTCACACAAGTAAGAACATTTCTTTCTGTACCATTGACTCTAATGAAGTAAAGAGCAGCTAGGTCGTGCAGTGGATAAAATGCCTGGAATCAGGAGGACCACTGTTCAAATCCAGCCCCAGACACTCATAGCAGTGTGACCCTGGGCAAGTCACTTAATCCTGGTGGACTCGGCTTCCTCATCTGTAAAATGAAGTGGAGAAGGAAATGGCAAACCACTCTAGTATCTTTGCCAAGAAAACCCCAAGTGAGGTCACAAAGAGTAGAACACAACTGGAACAATTTTTAAAAAATGAAGTAAGCTTATTTTTGTTGATGAAACTGACAGATCATATGGATACTTAGTCTTCATACACTCCAGGCTGACAAAAATCTACATCCAAATTTCAAAAACAATTTTAAAAAAACCTCAGAACCTTTCAAACACTACCAAAAGAATTCTACTCTATTACCACAGTGTTATTAGCTATCTACCTGATTTATACATAGAGCCAGATTTATAGCTAAAAGAGACCTCCGAAGTCATTGAACCCAGTTCTGTTATTTTATGAACAAGAGTCCTGATGTCCAGAGAAATTAATTAAGTTGATCAGTGTTAAACAGATAATAAATGGCAGAGCCAGGTTTTTAAAGATAGATGTAGGATCTCACTTCAGATCCAGTCCTCTCTCTCTCATACTCTTGCTATTAATTCATGGCAGGATAAAATTCCTTAGAATAATTGCTTCCCACAGCCTGAACAATTTATATTAACCCTAATCCCAAACAATTTTTAAATCCCCAACGTAGATGAAATTCTACCACTCCTGTGATACTATGAAGCTTCTTCTTGGTCCAAAATTATGAAGGAAGGGTTAAGGTCTAGACCTGTGATTTCATTAGTATAAGAAACTCTCACATGAGAAAACTCTCCACCAATACAGAGCAGCCCCTCTTCTGCAACTGAGCACTTTAAATACATGCTTAGAGCACTTAGAAATTAAGCAAATTGCCTGAGGGTCACAGAGCCAGCTGGATTAGTGGGAATAATGAATCCCCAGAAGCTGTTCCACACATTCAAATTTGTACTTCATTATTATGTAAATTTTAGTAATTGTTCCATTCTGATGGAAATATGCAATATAAATTCAAATTATGTGACTGCTTCTGGGGATATGTTGTTCACACTCATCAAGACCAGTTTTATGCTACAAAGGCAAGACTTTTACAAAAGCAAGGTCTTCTATAAGGACCTCATTTCTTTTTGGCTTCAAAGATAATGTCCTATACAGGTTACTACACTATTTTTTGGAGAAAAGTACTTAAAATTAAAAAGTCATGATTTCTAGCAGCCTTGTGCCTCCCTCTTGGCTTTTTTCAGGTTTCACCTTTAGTTCTTTTTCAGCCATGTCACCAGCTAGAACCAATTGTTTAAAGTGTATGTTCGATAACTTATTTGATTTACACACACACACAGAGGCATCTCAGGACCAGGGTCTAGCACTGAAACATCTTGTGACTGAAAAGATGGGAAGCAACTTCAAAAATTATTTAGCCACCAGTGTGCTTAGTACAATGTTTGACCATGCCTCAGAATAGGCTTTACAGCCTAGTTTTGGCTGTTATCTATGAACACAACTGAGTCTGAGATGGCACTGAGAAGGCATCAAAATTTCACTTACCTTTATATCCCCAGCACAGTCCTTAACACCTATAAGTACTTAATGAATGTTTATTGAATTGAATTCTTAAAATGTACTGTGCAGTATATATTTTACCCAATATTCATAGACTATTGCAATGGGTTCTTAAGGGTTCTTCCTGTTCCCACAAATCATCCTTCACAATGTCATCAGAATAAGCAAATTTGTGCATAGATCCAGTCATATAACTCCTCTGCTTAAAATTTTCTAGGATCTATGTACTTTGTAACTGAATAAAAAAAAAAAAAGATCACCCCTTTGCCTGGTATTCAGATCCTCACAAAGCAGACATTAGCTGATCTTTCCAGTTTCATCACATATCACTCTCTGATCAATACTCCAGTGAAATTGGTGTGTTCTCTACCTTCCAAAAATAACCTTTACTTTCTTATTTCTATTTTGCTCATATCATCCCCATATGCCTACATCATATTCTTTCCCAGTGACAGTGGGACAGGATCAGCAGAATATTAACTATGTGAGCTAGGCCAGTCTTGCATGATTTTTATGAGGTTTAGGTTTGGGTCAAAGAAAGTCTATGCTTAATTGAGCATCTGGCAGACTCTTTATAACCTCTAATGCAGGCAGTGGTAAGCTATCTGAGGTTCATCACCCCAGATTTTTGGGTCTGTATTATGCTTGCTCTGGAGTCCACCATCTTCAGGGGTTCTTAATTTAGCTATGAAAATAATATTAAAAAGAAAGTGATGAGGTGGGCTAGTTGAATGGGCAGGTTTTTAATGTTGTTTCACCCTGAACAAATTAACCTTTTATGTTACAAATCTGTTTCTATGCATAGTATTGTAGAGGCTTTCAATTAAGAGACTATGAATATAGAATTCTTGAGTTAGGGTCTTCCCCATGCATGCTGTTAAAGTTATATTATACATAATACAAACAGAGCAAAAAAAAAAAAAAACAAGTGGGAAGTAGGATAGACACTACATCAGGGACCATTCTGCTTGGTTTGAGAATCTTTTTTTTTTTCCAGACTAAATTAGGAATACAAGCACAGGAAAAACACGGTACCCAGAAATGGCAGGGAAAGTGCTCATGAGCAGCATTTATGTAACAAGAAGCTATAATAGCCATAACAACTGTTACTTGGAATTTAAAAGTCATCTAGTTCAATATCTTCAAGAAAACCTAGACCCAAAGAGGCTGAGAAACTTACCCAGGGCTGTAAGCAGTAAGTAGAACAGGGATTTGATCTCAGGTTTCATGATCCTAAGTTCAGTATTTCATCTACTGTCCCACACCAACTTCCAACGTGAAAAGTATACAGCATAGGTACTCTATCTATTGAATTAATATATTAATAAAACTGTGTACCTTATCTCTTTAATCCAATAGCCTGCAAACTTCTTCAAGATAAGCAATTATCTTATAAAAATTTTGTGACAGCGTTTTCCCCCCAACACCTAGCATGATGCACATAGAATTAGTAAATGTTTGCTGATTGTTGAATTTTGTGTTCATTCCCACTACTTTTAACCACACAGCTGAGTAAGTTAATAAAATTGTTGAAACAGCCTCTCTGTTTATTGTTTTAGACCTAGATTTTCAGTTTTACAATTGCAAACATTCTTCAATGTGGAAAAGTAAAGGGCTTATTGAAATTAATTGGGTCATCAAAGAAATAAGAAATCCAAGGGTACACTGCCCTGATGAGTGTTAACTGAATATTTACTTTATGTTCTACCAGAGTCATCTCAAACTCATCACATCTAAAATAGATCTTCTCTCTAAAACTTACTTCTCTTTCAAATTCTTGATTCTGTGGAAGTTACCGTTATCCTTTCAGCTACCCAGTAATCCTTGACTGTTGACCTTCCCTTATCCTTTACAACTAATCAATTGCCATCTGGTCAATTCTACTTCCATGATATAACTCACACTTGCTCTCTTCTTTAACCTCTTACAACCACCACCCTCATCACTTCTCACCTGCACCCCTCTGCAACAGTCTCCTAAATGAATTCCTAGCTGCTCTCCTCTCTCCAAATCATCCTCCACATTGCTGGCAAAATAATCATCCTAAAGCAAACATCTGTTGTTCCTCTCATCAAGAATTTTAGTGACTCCCTATAGCCTTTTACAGTTTAAAATATAAAGTTCTACATAATCTGGCTTCAGTCTAAGTTTCTGGACTTATCCATATTATTCCGTTTTAGAAATTCTATTTTCCAGACAAGTTGTTCTGCTTACTTTTACCCAAACTTGGCATTCTATCTCATGCCGCTATACTTTTAAAGAGGCTTCTCACCAAGACTGTAAGATTTTCCTGATCCCTCTGAGGATATAATATTTTTTTGGTTTGAATGTTGTATCCCCAATATATCCCCAATCCCTACTAGAATGTAAGTTAGGTTTCATTTGTCTTTAAATCTCCAGAGCCTATCACAATACCATGCACATAATATTTAGTAAGTGATTATTGAATTGTAATGAATTGAATTGAATTGAAAAAAAATAGTTCTGGATCTTGCATTTTTTCACTGTTTCCTATTTGTTGTATGATACAAATTTTTAAAACTGAATAGGAACATAGGATTGCTTATAGCAAACTTTGAGCTCACAGGTCTGGCCCATAACCACTAAAACTTCAGCCTGAGTTCCACATTTTCAGTTAAAGTAATAACCAATTCTCACAAAATTAATCCTAAAACCAAAATAAAGACACAGAAAGTGGTATATCCTGATTATTGCACTCATATTTATATGACCATAATACCTGGCATTCTGTCTTTCACCACTGCAATTACTCAGAATTAGGGTGAAGGGGTGGAAACATGCCTAACCAGAGAGAATCTGATTAGGATCAGTTCTCCATGATCTAACCTGGTTCATGTGATCCTAGATTCTTCAGAGGACGCTGGAACATGAGTTACAAACATATCAGTACGAGTCATAATTTAAACAGAGAGTATAAGCAAAGACTAAACCACAGGAAACATATGAACCAATGTATTTGTGTCATCAGACTTTGAGACTCTTTAGTTTTATATGGTTCAGCACAAATCTTCCAGTCCTCTTTCATAGGTTATCATGTTATCTCAATTGCTATTTTATACCCTTCCATAGCTTATATTCCCCACCATCAAACTTACCATGGGAACCAAATATTTCCCATTCACTGTAACCACAAGTGAACTAAGAAAATTCTAATACCATGAAGGGGTTTATAAAGGGTATTGGTATCTCTCATATTTTATAGTAATGTGAAGAGGAGAGGTCAAGTCAACAAGCATTTTTGAAGTACCTACAATGTTTGAGGCACTAAGACCTGGACACATTAATAAAGGCAAAAGATGGTCCCTGCTCTGAAGGAGCTTATAGTCTAATGAGGGAGATAATATGTAAACAACTTTGCACAAACAAACTATATGCAGGAAAAACTGGAGATATTCTCAGAGGAAAGCTCAAGTCATTTGTCTACAGCCACATAGCTAGATAGAAATAGAGCAAAAACTCATGATTAAAATTTAGGTCTTCTCTATACTTACACCCTCATACCAGACTTCCTCCCTCCTTGCTGAACTGAAGTCCTTAATACATTAATAAACTGACACATTTACATATGATTATATGAATACCCCTTCCTATTACCTCCTCCATCAAAACATGCTAATAGGTCAAGAAAACAGTTTCCATAATTTCTCCTCTCCCCCTCACCCACGTTTTGTTGTCACTATTGGATTTGGAATCAGAGAGTGTACATTAGACCCTGTCTCTGCCATTTAGTATCTGTGTGTCCTTAGCACGTCACTTGGCAAGTCACATCTGTAAAAAGAGGTGTAGTCTTGGTGACCTCTTTATAGCTCTAAACCTTTGATCCTGTTCATTTCAAGACTCATTTAGCCATACCATTGTAGGAGTGCTGCCTGAATTTTTAGCAACATCACCAGGAGAGTACATATCAATCTATCATGGAAAGGTTTATATTTGTTGTACACTCTGCAAAAGCAAGGAATCACAAGGATATTTGTACCTACTGTACCTATAAATTGTACCTATTGGGCTGAGATAGGAAAAAAATGACTATTTCCTAGTATTCTTAGCCCACCAAAATGTGAATCAAATGAGACAAACAGAAAAACTAATTTGCCCTAGTCCCTGCAGAATTGGAACCTCTATTTTAAAATAAAACTAATATTTGTGCATAATTGAGTTTCATTTAACCCTGGGCTTAATGGGTTAATGCAGCCAATGACTGCAACAGAGAAGAACTATTTCACAAATGGAATTTCTTGACTTCTTACTATATTGCCCACTAATAAAGCAATGACACATTCCACCAAATTCAATCGAAAGCTAAAATGTGACTGGGACGTTCTATACCCCAGCAAGCACATGATAGGCAGTCACACCCACAGCAAAATGTCTATAGCTAAACAGTGAGAATTTTTTAAAAATACCCTTAAAGTTCTTCAAGCTAAACTTTCAGGCAAATTTTGCAATCTTGTTATGCAATTAGATTCAGACAAACATCACCTAGGCCTGATGGTTTGCAGGTCTAATGTTCAAGAAACACTCTGTGTGTGTGTACATATATGTAAGTGTGTGCATTTTCTAACCAACAACCTGTTCTCATTTGATTAGGTTTCAACCACAAGACATCACAGTATGTTTTCTTTCAAGATACACGTCACAAGGAGCCCAGAAAAGGGGAACTTCCAGTGTCTGTGGTAACATCACTTGATAAACAGATTCGTCTGTACAGAGGGAGAGCCAGTTTGCATTTACTATATAAAGCCATGCAACCGTTGATGAAGAGCCATTCAGAGTGGTGACTATGAGAGCAGCAGCTATCTCCACTCCAAGACTAAACAAAATGCCAAGGATATTCTTTTCCTCCGCTAATCCTAGTGAATTGAAAGGATCTGATCATTCTCTACTAGATGACAAAACTCAGAAAAAGAGACCAAAGGCTTTGTAAGTTTAATTGACCTCAAGCTTTGTATTTTGAAATTAGATGATTTTAAATGGCGGGAGAATACAAGGAAGGGAGAGCTAAAACTTGTGGCAGGTGCTGCAGCAATTTTTGTCATTAATTAAAAGGGATAAAAATTGCACTAAACTTATGTGTGGATTTCTCCAGAATTCTCCACATGAATGTAGATTTCAATTTAAGAATAGAAAAACATCATCAAAGTTATTTCTTGGTAGACTTAACCAAAGGTACTCTCTCTGTGGTGGTGGTGGTGGTGGTGGTGGTTGTTTTTATATATGTAAATGTATAAAACTACAGATATTTATTGTCAGTTTTACCCTCTTTTGTAGTGGAACAGACCTGAAAGCCTATTTGAAATCCATGTTACCACATCTGGAATCTGGAATCAAATCGTCCAAGTCCAAAGACATGTAAGTAACCTATTTCAAGAATTCATTAGTATTAACCAAAATAGTTACCTGGTCATTATACTTGCATTTTAACAAGATAAGTCCCCAGAAGATGCATATCAATGATTTCAGATTTCAACCCATTTAAGAGTATATTTTTCAGATAGCAAACCAAGTTGATTTCACTTAATTTCATATTATTTTACATTGCTTTAGCAAAGTTTCTTTTTTTACATTTTATTTTCAGTCAAATTTTAGTTAATCCTATTGAAGGGCTCTAAAGTCTTTACAATGAGTTTATTAATAAAATCATTACCAGCTATGACCCTAATCTGAATTGTTATCAAAAGCCACCAGCAAATACATTGAAAAGTAATCTTTTTTTTCAATTAAAATGCATAATTTTCTAATTTAGTTAAATTTTTCATTCTCTGCAGACTCTCTGTAGCAGAAGTAATACAGTGGTCTCAGTCTTTGGAAAAACTTCTCACCAACCAAAGTAAGTAGAGAGGATTGATGCTGATTTCTTATATCCAAGTTAAATTTCATAACAAAGGTACAGCTCCTCTGAGATACAGTATAAAGAGTGTAGATTGCTTAAAAAAAAAAACGTATTCCTGCTATCCCAAGGCTACTGATGGCATTGAAATAATAACATGCATCACGAGTTGTTAACCACTTGATTCTGTAACTGTTTCCAGACAAATGTGCCTAGGCAGGAGGCCTAGGGGATGATGTAAGAGCAGACCATTAAAAGCATGACCAAATCCCCAAAATAAAATATTATTCAGAACTGTGGCAATGTCTACATTGCCTTCTTCAAAGTCCTCCTGTTTTTAGTTCTTGTCTAAATGTAAAAGATAGAAAGTTGAAATTGTTTGAAAAGAGCAGAGAGACTGGTGGACTTTTTTTCCTGACCTGGAACACAATCAATCTTTCTTCTTCCCAAGTGCACAATGTAGCTTAACTGGCTCATAGCTGGCTTTGTTAAGTGTGCTGCTTGATAAGAGAGACACCAGAAGATTCTAACTAGTTTGTGAGTTGATGCTGGTCTCACAGACTTCCCAGAGTCTCATTAAGCAACTTACCCCCTTTAGTCAATAGAGTTCCATGTATCTTAGGACATTTGAATGCACTTCTTTTGTTATTGGGTCAATTATTCCCCGATGAATGATGCAGATTCTGCTATAGGGCTAAACTGATCTACTTTATAGACTATAACTATAAGACTAAACAAAGTTAATTAAAATGAAGGTCAGTTGACATGTATAGACAAAGCCTATGTCTCATTTTCTCTTAACTAGAATGATAGAATGTTATAACAAAAAAGGGCCTCGGATATCATCTAGTTCAACTTCCTTATTTTATAGATGAGGAAAATAGAAGTCAAATGATCTGCCCAAGGTCATACAGCCAGTTAATGGCAGAGTTGGGATTGGAAAATTTGTCTTCCTTTTGGTAGTCCAATACTCTTACAAGTATACCAAGCTGCTGGAATGGGGAAAGTAATACTCTCTAACTATTAATTAGACTCACATGTTCTGAGAATTGATGAAGTTCATTTTTTAAAAATACATTCTGCTACAAAGTAGAAGAGAGAAGTGATTATTTTTGTGGTTCACAGAATTTCAGAGTTAAAAGGGATCTTAAGGCTGATAAGGTCTAACATACCTAAAAAGGATTCCTCCTTTCTACAACATAGAAAGTTCATACACTTCAATGAAGCATTGCTCTCCATTTGTCACTAGACACTTGTGTGATTCTGAATATCTCGAGCTCCCATTACTTCATTGTAAAGTAAGGGAATTTGACTAGAAAATCTGTAACATCCCTTCCAGTTCTAAGAATCTTAAATACTATCAAAGTCGCATTTTAGTGATATCCTCTGGTCCTCATTAGAAGAGAATACACGTTCTAGTCTTCTTACAAACTTTATCTTTGTCATGCACTTAAGAATTCAATTATAACTTAAAGTTTTGCTTTGTTTTGTTTTAATTTCTAGCTGGGCAAGCTGTCTTTGGTAGCTTTCTGAAGTCAGAGTTCAGTGAGGAGAATATTGAGTTCTGGTTGGCCTGTGAAGATTACAAACGAACAGAATCGGATCATTTGCATTGCAAGGCTGAAAAGATTTACAAGGCATTTGTTCAATCGGATGCCATAAAGCAAGTAAGTAAAGAACTAATCAAGTTGAACATCAATATGATTAAGAATAACTTTCAAACTCCCTACCAAGGACTCCCCTTTCTATTGTGGCATGATCCCAGGCCTGCCCCTTGATCCCTAGGTACTCTTGGGCAGAATCACTGGAACTTCCTGGGCCTCTGCAGTAAAAAATGAAACAGCTGGACTAGAGACACTGTCACTCAGGTCACTTCCAGCTCTTAAATTGTGGTCTTATGATCCTATGAATAAAAAGGGCAAAATCTTAATGTTTTTTCTCTGTTGAATAGTACAATTCAAAAATACTGATTATCATTATTTGTGACTAGATTAGCCTACGTGGTTGAAACAGATTTTGCAAAATAAGCTGTGATTTTCATTATTGCAGAGAATGCTCACATGGAGGGGCTCTATTGGCTTCTTGGATGGCCTCTGAGTATGGGTCTCTTTTTCTTCTCCTAGCAGACTGAAGTTTTAGGGTAATGATTGCTAAAGCTCCACACCCTGGGCAATTAGAAACTGCAGACACTGTGATGGCGGGAAAGTAGGCAGCAACGGATGTAGTAGAAAGGGCACTATATCCAGAGTCAGAAGTTCTAGGTTTGGCTCCTGACTCTCAGTTACTACACATGGGGCCTTGAGCAAATTATGTACCTTCTTTGGTGCCTCGATTTTCTGATTTCTAAAATGAAGATTTTGGACTAGATGATCTCTAAGTTTCCCTAAATTCTAAAGTCATGTGATTTATTGGCAAATTCAATAGCAACGGTGAATAGTCACTTTGCTATAGTCATCCCTTCCGGTTTGATAAAATGCACCGGACTGATGTTAAAGGTTCCAAGAGCATCCCAGGTAACAGAATCTCTTCTCCGACCTCTTTAGTTCTTAATTGTCTTTAGCACCATCTTTTGTCCAACCCCCTCATTTTACAAATGAGGAAACTAAAGCCCGGAAAGACTGTGACATGCCTAAGGTCAACAGATAGTAAACAGCCAAGGCAGGATGTATACCCAAGTCTTTAGACTAGAGACTTAAAACCCTAGCTACTTTGAAACCACCACTCATTTTAAAGAAATGTTCATTGGAATATAAGTTTCCTTAAGACTAGATTATTTATGCTTTTGGATTTGTATTCCCAGCACCTAGAACAGGGTTCATACCATAGAAGAGGAGATTCATAAATGTTTGTTGAGTTAAAATCTTCATAAGATGTTTTAATATAACATTTTAACAAACTTATTAGAACTAGTGGGGAAAGACAGCAGTTAATTATGTTGTGTTTTTTGTCTTTTAGATCAATATTGATTTTCATACCCGTGAGTCTACAGCTAAGAAAATTCAAGTGCCAACTCCCACAAGCTTTGATGAAGCCCAAAAAATTATATATACACTTATGGAAAGGGACTCCTATCCCCGGTTCCTCAAATCAGAAGTTTACTTAAAATTGCTGAATGAACTTCAGGGTAACAGCCTTAAGTGACTGATTTCTGGAGGACCTAGGGAACTGAAGATGTCATCAGATCCAAAGGGAATGCTCCAGTGTGTCTCCCTGTGGGAACAGTAACTTTGCCTTTTAGGGTGCCTCAAGATTAGGGGAAGTACAAATGACTCAACAAGGAGTAGCAGGCACGTTGCAGAGTCACAGTCTGAAGAAGAGTAAGTCAGAGGAAAACTCAAAGATTGAAAGGGGAAGGAGTTACTGCAGCATTATCACAAGACACATTCACATTTACGTACTGAAAAATAGCCTTCAGAACAGTTACATAGCAACTGTTAATAAAGTACATAAAACTGACAGTAAAAGAAAAGGCACCCAGGTCCAATGGAAATATGTGCAATTGGGCATGATAGGGCAAGATGAACCATTCACCAAAATGTTTTTGACTGAGGTTAGGTAATATTGTTATTACATACGAACATGTGTGATTTTCATTGACATGGGTGATCCTCTTTAAAGTGTTTATATAATATTGTCACTACTACTCTTGATGAGCTTTATTTTTAAGAGCAGATAAACTGAAATTTAACTACGTATTAAACTATCTATTAAGAATATGAAAGCACATATTTATTATTTAAATTATCACAGTCAATAATAATGTGAATTTTCTATTAAAATGTTTATGTTACAAACCCAGTGATTTCTGTTCGTTTTTCACAGACAATTGAAAAAAAAGTCTTGACATCAATTTTTCAAAGGTATTTTAAAAGTTCCAAATCAGATCACTGGTTATTTGCTTCAACTTCCTAATCTATGATCCAAATAAAGATCCCAGATCAGGAGCTAGAAGGGACCCCAGGGGGCCATCTAATCCAACCCCCTCATTTTACAGATAAGTCCACAAAGGTTAAGTGACTAGCCCAGGGTCACAAAAATGAAAAATATTAGAGGAGGAATGACCTGATATTTTAATACTTTGATGGCACTACTCTCTCTCATCCTAAACAATTCTTGTCCATATCTTTTCCATAAAGTCTTTGAAGAGAACCCAACAAACACACTGGGCCCTTCTTTTGCTCCTTTAGTGAGAGGCACTGTGCCAAAGTGACCAGCATGCTGACTCAGGTTTAATATCTAACTCTGTACAGCTATGGTAAAGTCTACGAACCTCAGTTTTCCTATATGGAAAATGAGGAGAATAATACCTTAACCATCAACTCAAAGGATTGTTATGAGGCTATACTGAGTTAGATATAAAGCCCTATGGGGATTTCAGTTAATACCAGACTGAGACAATATATTTTAATCAAATCCCTTGTCCCTTCAATTCTTAAGCTTTTCCTTCTGTGCTAAGAATAGACCTAATAATAAAAACAAACGAAACAAAATTTGCTCATGTTTTCAGAGATGAAGACTAGTAAAAAATAGTAAATCACAAAATAATAGAGCTGTAACATCTTGTCAAAAAGTCATCTAACCAAGTATCTAGTTAAGCAATTGAAGATAGATCATAATTAATTCTAGTCAAGCCCAAAGGATAAATGTCACATGGCAACAAAAAATGGGAGGGCTCTCTTGTTGTCTTAAACCAGAGACCTTTCTCCAGAAAGCAGAAAGATAAACAAGCTTCCGGAGCCCTGTGTCTGTCCCATGTAGCTCTCTTTTTGGTGTTTCAAAGCCTGCTGGCAATAATTTTGACAGTTACATAACGAAATTCACTGGAAGCTCACCCTGGGATCACCTAACGATACCGTAACAATATTGGGAGACAGAATTGGGCAAAAAGCTTTGGAGATAATTAGTAAAAACCTTTTATTTTACAGATGAGCAAAATTAGGACCAGATAGGTTATTTAATAACCAAAATGACAAGGCTAATGGTGGAATAGAAACTAGAATTCAAGCCTCCTTTTTCCTGGAACAGTGAGTGGTGTTTCTACTTACATCTTCTGATGCTCCCCTTAGAAGTTCCAGAATGGGCCTATGTACAACTAAATGAATGTTTGTAACAGATAATGTTATAA
Source organism: Petaurus breviceps papuanus (assembly GCF_028583685.1). NCBI lineage: Eukaryota > Metazoa > Chordata > Mammalia > Diprotodontia > Petauridae > Petaurus > Petaurus breviceps. The sequence goes on from NW_027187372.1 coordinate 15,225,677, forward strand.
GTAAGGTCTCAATAAAGAATACACACATACACACACACACACCACTCATTTTAAGTAAATTGATTTTGCAGAATTTCAGATTTACAGAATTAGTGAAGTAGAAAGTTCCATATGAGTTCCTCTTTGGCCTAGCTCTTCCCTGCTCCCCTCCATGACTGGCTTCTGGATCTCTTATGGGGCTCCCCCTCCCACCAGCACAGTAATCCCAAGCACTAGAATGTTATAACTCTGACTGGAAACAGAGTCTGGTTGAACTCTTGTCATACATGTTACACAGGGAATCCACACTAGATAATATCTGAGTTTCCTTTTTAATTCTAAGATTTTATGACTCTGACAGAGTTATACTAAGTTTGGTGCTGTCATTCACCCTCCACTTTGTATTCAATCAATACATATATTAAGCACCTATTATGTGCCAGACACTATACTAGGCCCTTAGGACATAAACATAAAAGTGAAAGAAGTCTCTTTCAGCAAGGTGGAAATTTGGTGATGAAGAAAATAGAGTACAAGGCCTATAGCCTTTTTTTTTTTTTTTTGCTTTTGGGAGGAAGGAAGGCAGGGCAGTTGGGGTTAAGTGATTTGCCCAAGGTCACACGGCTAGTAAGTGTTAAGTGTCTGAGGCAGGATTTGAACTCAGGTCCTCCTAACTCCAAGGCCGGTGCTCTATTCACTGCACCACCTACCCCTCCCCCCCAGTCTTTCTGACCTGAGTTCATATTTGGCCTTAGACTCTGTGTGTCTTTGGGCAGCCATTTAACCCATGTCTGCCTCAGTTTCCTCATCTGTAAAATGGAATTAATAATAGCACCTATCTCACAAAATTATTATTAGGATCAAATGAGGTAATATTTGTGAAGCACTTAAGCACAGTGTCTGGTGCATAGTAGGCATGTAAATAAATGCTTGTTTCCTTCTTTCCTACATATTTTTCTTTCTTCTTAACTTCTTTCCTTCTTTCCTACCCTGAAAGAGCCTATAGTCTAGGCAGGGAAGACAGAATGTACATATATAGTTACATACAAAACAGATACAGGGCTGTCTCATGGGCATCTTAAATTTAATATGTCTAAAACTGAATGCATCATTTCCCCCACATGCACACCAAACCCTACCTATTCCTAACATCCCTATTGTTGTTACATGTACCACCAAACTACGCAGTACCTAGGAGTTACCTTTGACTCCTCATTATTCCCCTTCTATACAACATGTTGCCAAGTTTTGTCATTTATACTTTCATTCTGTCTATCTTAAATGTCCCTTCTCTCCTCTGACACTGCCAGCCCATTAGTACAGGTTCCTATCACCCCACTTCTTGGCTATTGCTGCGGCAGCCCATTATCGGTCTCTCTTCCTCAAGTTCTTCCTCACTCTAGCCCATCCTCAAATCAGCTGCTAAAGTGATCTACCTGAAGCATAAAATTGACTGTCACTCCTCTAATCAACTCCAGTGGCTCCCTATTGCCCCCAGGATCAAATATAAAATCCACTGTTTGGTTGTAAAGCCTTTGATAAACTTTCTCTTTCTTATTTCTCAAGTCTTTTTATACCTTATGCCACATACCTCTACCACATTATCTGTGATCCAGTGACACTGGTCTCCTATTCTGAACACTAGAAACTCCATCTCACAGCTATCACCCATGCTGAGAATTTTCTCCTTCCTCATCATCAAGTCTGAGCAATAGACCCTCCTTGTACGAAAAGCCTTACCCAAGCCTTCCTAATGTTAATGTCTTACCTCTTTTGTGTATGTACATGTATGTATGTATATATGTGTATGTATAGGCATATATATACATACACAATCTATATCTATATTTTGTTTGTACTTAGTTGTTTTCATATTGTCTGCAATTAGACTGAGTTTCTTGAGAATCTTTGCCTTTCAGAGATGTAGAATGGGGAAAATTATCTCACATAAAAGAGGCAAGAAAAAGATTTTATATTGGAGGAGAAGAGGAGGGAGGTGAGAGGGAATGAATGAACCTTACTCTCATCAGATTTGGCTTAAGGAGGGAATAACATACACACTCCATTGGGTATGGAAATCTATCTTACTCTACAGGAAAATAGGGGGAAGGGGATAAGAGAGAGGAGGATAGAAGGGGGCAAAAGGGAGGAGGGGGTAATCAGAAGGAAACACTTTTGGGGAGGGACAGGGTCAAAGGAGAGAACAGAATAAATGGGAGTGGAATAGGATGGAGGGAAATAGAATTAGTCCTTCACAACATGACTGTTACGGAAGTGTTTTGCATGACTACACACGTATGACCTATATCAAATTACTTGCCTTCTCAATGAGGGTGAGTAGGGAGGGGGAGGGAAAGAATGTGGAACTCAAAGTTTTAAGAATTAATGTAAAAAATTGTTCTTACAACTGAGAAATAAGACATACAGTCAACGGTGTATAAAAATCTATCCAGCCCTACAGGAAAATAGAAGGGAAGGTGATAAGAGAAGGTGTGTGTGTGTGGGGGGGGGGGGGTGATAGAAGGGAGGGCAGATTGGGAGAAGGGGTAATCAGAATTCATGTCTCTTGGTGTGGGGGGAGGGGAGAGATGGGGAGAAAATTTGGAACTCAAAATCTTGTGAAAGTGAATGTTGAAAACTAAAAATTAATTAACTAATTAATAATTTTAAAAGAATTTTTGCCTTTCTTTGCATCTTCAGTGACTAGAACAGTGCCTAAAATATTGTAAGTACTTAGTAAATTCTTGTTGAAGGACTGACAGGGCCCTAGCACATGAATTCTTAACCTAGAGTCTATGAGCTAGTTTTAAAAATATTTTGAAAACTGTATTTTAATAAAATTAATTTCCTCTTTAATCCTATGTATTTTATGCATTTTAAAACATAATTCTGAAACAGGTTCCTTAGACTTCAACAAATAGTCAAGGGGTCCATAATACACACCGAAAATTAAAAATCCTTTTTCTAGGAGCTGGAGGTATCAGGAAAGACAATAGAGAAGTTTGTGCTTCAGCTGAGATTTGAAGGAAACTAAGGACTTTGGAAAAATAGAGATGAGGCAAGAGTACATTCTGGATCAGAAAGAAACCTAGAACAAAACACAGAAGGGGAAAATAGAGTGTTACATATGAAGAATGATGAAAAGGTCACTTTGACTAGAACTCAATGTGTGTAGAGGGACTAATATGCAATAAGGCTGGAAATGCCAAATGGAGAAGTTTATATTTGACAGTTTAGAAAAGGGAAACACTTGAGACGAGGAGATTGGTTAGAAGACTATAGCAATAGTCCAAGTGAACGGTGATGGGGGCTTTAACTAAAGCAGTGGTTTTATGAGTAGAGAGAAGGTAGAAACAAGATGTAACCACAGACTGGATATTTGTAGTGAGTTTTCAAAGATGATAATGCATGCCTGGGAAACTGTGAGGTGGACGGATTCCTTTATCAGTAGGCAAGTTACAAAGAAGAGAGGGTTAAGGAATTAAGCTAGATAATGAGCTCTATCATGGGCATGTTGTGTTTGAAATGCCAATTGAACATCCTCATACTAAAATACCCTCCTTCACAATGTGTGCCCCACCTCTGAAACTCTGCTAGCTAACTAGCATTTATAAAATTTTTCAAAGTTTACAAAGAACTCTTCTCAACGATTTCCACTCAGTCTTTTGTCATTTGGAAATGCATCATAGTTTTATAACTAAGTTGATAGGAATAAACGGAATATTTCAATTATACTACGTTATTTTAATTATAAAGAGGGTTAGGATTAATTCAAAAGAGATTTTTCACAGTTTAATTCACCTTTGCTGTAAAAAAAAAATTATGTCCTTGAAGAATGATTTGACATAAACCTCAAAAATGTAGTCTCAAAGGAGAAATCTGAAACATTGCATAGAAATTCTGGCAATGAAAGATCAATTTGCCATGGTCTGAGGAGGACGGGAACGAGGGTAGTGACTGTAGAAGTAGAGAAGAGATGCGAGAGACATGTCTGTAGTAAAATTGGCAAGATTTGGCAACTATTTGCATGCTAGAAGCCAAGGGAGAAAAAAATGGAGTCAAAGGTGGGATTGAGGTTTTGGCACCTAGAGATTCAATACTTGGCACCTTAAACAGGAAACCAGGCAGAAGGACTAGTTTGGGAGTAAAATATGCTGGTACAGATTAGGATATAAAATCAGAATCATAGAATTTTAGTTGGGACCTTATAAAATCAAGTGAGGGAGAAAGGAGGAGAAACAATTTTCCCTGGATCATATGGGTTAAGGAAACACTAGAACTAGAATAAAGTGAATATCAGTTGATAATAATTATTGTTCCCAAATGGACCATAATCAGATTTACCTCTCCAACTGTCTTTGTTAGACTGGGCTTATTCCATAAACATAGAGAATCTTAGACTCTTCAAATAATTCACATTTCTATCACACTTCAAGGAGCACAATGCATATTCATAGCTATGAGTGTACGTATCATAATTTCCAGGTTTATAGGTGAAGAATGGTAGCATATTTGATATAGATGGGAATCTGGATACTACAAAACTCAGTTTCCTCCTTTTGAAAATTAAAAAGTAATATATGAAATTCTTATTTTTCATATTTACATTCCAATGGGAAATCCCCAAGATAGCCATTCCCCTAAATATCTTCAACCGAATTTGTGCTTCCTTTATCTGGCAGAATCATCTGAAGAACCTGTTTAATTGAATTAGACAAGAAGATCATATATTTAGAGCTAGAAGTGACATTAGAGGTCATTGAGTCCAACACCACCATTTTAGAGAGGAGGAAATGCTCACAGATGATAAGTGAGTTACCTAAGGTCACCCTTAATGTATGGAGGTGGAATTAAAATTCATGCCTTCTTGACTCCAAATTTAGCATTCTATATACCATGCAACACTTCTTCTCTTTCCTCTTCTCATCATTTAATTGAATGTTATTCAAATTCAAATTATAGAGTGCTTCCTCAAGGGGAGGCAATGAATGGAGGTGATGTTGACTGGACTTGTCATTTCTTTGGTACGGGCAATTAACAGATAAAGACATTCTCTCTACAACACACTTCACCTAAATCTTTCAGGAAGATCCCTCAACTTCTTAAGATACTTAACCTGAAGGAAAAAAGAAATGAGAGGCAAGAAGGGAGAGGCTCATTGTTGTATATTGTTGATTCTACTCCTTGATATATTTCATATATGTCTATTTCCCTTCCATTCAAACAATCACCACTGCTGTGGGCTGTTCCATATCCAGCACTTAAGCCTGACCAGAGATGTGAATAAGAAATGACCAGGCCATGTGGGTAGTTCAAGGAAGAACAATGAGCTCCATTTATTGATTCTCAGGACACAGTTTTTATAGAGCAATGAGACAAAGGAGACTCAAGTATTCATATCATTATCTTAGTCTGTCATATGCTGGAAGTAGCATGGCAGTAAGGCTTTTTGTTCTCTAGGTGCCAGAAAGTCTTAGGAAAAGTCAGTTAACTCCTTTCATATGCAGTCACATAACAAAGGATGCTCTGGAGAGCTGGCTTCAAGGCCAGAAACCAGAGCAGCATCATCAAGTACATTTGCATAGGAACTGACCACCTAAGAATTCAAATATTTTATTGGTTTTGAACAACTAAAGTCTTGGGGCGGAGCCTATTGGTCTCAGAACTCAAACAACATCCTTTTAAGTGTAACCCATAACAATGAACTCAGGAGCTAACTTGACAAAAAAGTCGCATCTCAAAGAGGTCTTTGGTATTTGGGTCCACTGATATCAAGGTAATTATCTGAGTCCTGGATCAAGCTTCTTTGGCTCCCCGTATACCACCCTAGTTTAGAAATGGAATGTGTAGAATTAAACAATGTAAAAAAAAAAATTGTACTTCAATCCTTCACGGATCTTTGATGTTTGATAAGGCAGTCAGTCACATACACCCCACCCTGAAACTATCATAATTCCTCCAGTGTGGTCTTTGAGATCTACTGAAGGTGAGAGTGCAGTCAACCTTGTGGTGTCATTCTTGCTCAGTCATTTCAGTTATATCTTGACTTTTTGTGACCCCATTCAGGGTTTCCTTGGCAAAGATACTGGAGTGGTTTGCCATTTCCTTCTCCAGTTCATTTTACAGAGGAGAGAACTGAGGCAAACAGGGTGAAGTGACTTGCCCAGGGTCACACAGCTAGTAAGTGTTTGAGGTTGGATTTGAACTTAGAAAGATGAATGTTACTGACCCCAGGCTCAATTCTCTATCCACTGTACCACCTATCTGCCCCTTCACCACCTACTTGCCTCTGTACTCCTGTTTGGTAGAATGTGACAAATTTTGCAGTCTACTGGCAGAGACTTTGAGAACCCGGGGTCATTTCTAGGACACAGTGAGGCCTGTGGTAGGATTTTCCTGGAAGAAAACTTTTATTTTGAAACTATTTTGCCTGGAGGCCACATTTCTCCCCATTTTTCTTCTTTGCAGACACTGTTCTTAACCATGCATTTCCAAACTTAAAATCATCCTACAAGTTTTGAACTGCTATAAAAAAGGATTATGGAAACTCAGCAGGCAATCCCCGTGTCCCTATATTTAGTACAACTGTCATGTTAAATACCCCAGAACACTGGAGACTTATTAGGTGAGAGCGAGGCAGCTGATGAAGCAGACATTTTGGCCACAAAGTCAACACAGCTGCTGTTTATCTTGGCAAGACCATCTATTAAGAAGAGATCTAGCTATTGGAAATGCAGTAAAAACAAAAGCTGAACACATCTTCTCTTTTTTTGGACATGTGTCAGCTTAGCTACATAAAGAGCCCAGCCATATAAAACATTAGAGAAATGATTCATCTTCTTATTCTTGTTCTGTGTTTAGGACAGCTTTATTAGACATTTCAGGCAACTGTGATTAGCTCCAGGAACATCCATGACCAGAATCAAAGCTATACAGATTCTCAACCAAGAATTCTCCACTCAACACTACAGTGGCAGTGAACAGCCTCAAAGTTAGGGTAAAGCTAGAATTATCAAAATTCTCATCCAAAAAAGGACACTGGAGTCAAACATTAGCCTAATCTCTTCCTTCTTTGATAGAATCCCTGAAAGAACCTGTTCAATTGTAGGTTTGAGGCCAAATATATTAACTGAAGAATGAGCCTCTGGGGAAGAATTGTGGTCCATGTGATAGGATTTCCAGTAATGTACATTATAAGACATTCACTATGTGCAGGTAACATTGCACCAGACATGGGGGGAAGGGAAGTTCAAAGTTCAGAAAAGTTTTATACCCTGCCCTGAAAGAACTTGCAGTTTAATTTTATTTTCAGTTGTATCTGACTCTGTGACCCCTTTGGGGTTTTCCTGGCAAAGATGCTGCAGTGAGTGTTTTGTCATTTCCTTCTCCAGCTCATTTTACAGGTGAAGAAACTGAGGCAAACTGGGTTAAGTGACTTGTCCTGGGTCATACAGCTAGTAAATGTCTAAAGCCAGATTTGAACTCAGATCTTCCTGAAACCAGGCCCAGCACTCTATGTACTGCATGCACAGCCTACCTGCCCTACAGTTTAGTAGGAGAATACAAAATTTTCCTAAATAACTAAAGGCAATAATAAATAGGTAACTACACTAGATAGTTATAAATGAAATACAAAATAAGGGCTAAAGAAAGAAAGATCAATATTACACATCAGAGGCATCCAAGGGATTTCATAAATGAGGGAATATTTGAGTGAAACTATAAAAAATGGGTTCTATTAATTGGACTCAAAGAATCATGGATCCAGAAGTGGAAGGGAACTCAGAAGCCATCTACCAACTCCCTCTTTTTCATATGAAGAAACTGAGAATGGGTACAGGAGAAATTAATAGACCACCCAAAGTCAAACAGTAAGTAGCAAAGGTGGAATTTGAACTCAGGACCCAGAATACTTTCAACAGGAAGACATGGGAAAGATGATATTCCAAGCAGAGAGAATAGTATGTTCAAAAAATACAGAGGCAGGAAAATGTGATGTATGAGCAAGGATTAGTTCAGTGTGGCAAAAGGGTAGAGTATATAGAACAAGATTATGTGAAAAGAGTTTGGAAAGGTAGGGTAGTGGAAAAATAAATGCCAGGCTAAAGTAATGGTAGACCACAGGAAACAAAATCATTCTCAAACTTTTAACAGAAGATTGATATAATCAGACATGTGCGTAAAAAACAAGTCTGAGAAAACATGATATTTGAATTGCATAGGAAAAGAGCTGAGGTGGTAAGAGTTGTGGTAAGATATACTAGAAGGATATGGAAAGGGTTCACTCGATTGAGAAAAGGAGCCAGTCCTGGGGTGGTGGCAACAGGGATAGAGATGACAGGACAAATTCAAGTGGTTGCAGGAGAATTTATAGGGTTGGAGAACTAACTGGTTGTGAGAAATAAAGGGCATGAAAATTAAAATAATAATACCAGAAAAGTTGTAAAAAGTTAAAATTACAAGGAAGAACAGGTTTTGCAGGAAACTTACTAACTTTGGTTGAGTTTGAGATTTGTTGAGTCTACTACTACATATTGAGTGATGTCAAAATAAAAACAAAACGTTCCCTTCCCTCAAAAAGACAGTGATTCTAGTGAAGGAAACAACATGTAGGAAGTTTTGTGCATACATAATATATGCTGAGTAAATATAAAGTAATTTCTGACGTGGTCAGGAGAAGAGAGCTCCCCCTACTGAGAAGAATCAGAAAAGATCTCTCTGAGCTTTTGCATAAATTAAATATTTTAAGAGGTTGAAGTGAAAAGGGAGGTCATTCCAGGCCTGAAGGACAGAATACCCAAGCAAAATGATTGAGGCAGGAAAGAGAATTATCATGTATGAGGAAACATAGGAAACCAGTTTACCTATAATGGACAATAAATGATAATGGAAGAGTAGTGGTAAATCAGTCTCAAAAGGTAGTATCCAGATTATAAAAGGTTTTAACATCTGTATTTTAACCTAGAGGAAATAGGGAGCCACTGAAGTTTCTGTTGCAGGGATATGACATAATTAGTCCTGTGCTTTAAGAAGTTGGCAGTTAACTATATAGGGAGGGGGAGAAGGGAAGGGAATGCACACTTATAAAGTACCTGCCGTGTATCAGCTTACTGTGCCAAACACTGCAAATATTATGCCATTTGATCTTCACAACAACCCAGTGAGAATGGTGCATGATGGACTGGAGACAAGGGGGCCAATTTGAAGACTCTTGAAATAGTCTTGGTGAAAGGTGAGGAGGACCTGAACTAAGGTTGTATCTATGCCCCTGCAAAGAATCGGATGGAGACAAAAGAAGTTGAGGTAAATTGAACAAGACTTAGCAAAACTGGACAAGGTCATTGAGGGAGAAGACTTAAGGATGTCTCTCAAGTTGCAAACCTACATGTCTAGATAGCAATACCTTCAACATAAATAGGAAAGCAAGCAATAAGCATCGGTGTGTCTGTGTGTCTGTGTGTCTGTGTGTGTTTGGAGGGAGGGCAGATATTGAGTTCTATTTTGTATAGGTTGAGTTAAGGCAAGAGAAGAGCAAGAAAAAGTTGTCTCTTCCCTGAAATAAAGTCTATCAAGGGCTTACTAATGTGCTTGGCATTGTGATAACCACAGGAAATACAGAAAAAAAAAGGCAAAAACCAAGTCTAGTGGGCAAGCAGACTGGTGAGAGATGATGCATCATTGACCTCATCTTCAGCCACCTCTTCTTGAGTTGTATCCTGAAAACTACGTGACATAGTTATAATTACAAATATTAACTATAATCAACAAAAAAATATGAATATTATCTTCTTAATAAATGAAGAAAGTCAACCTACCATATCAAGTCCTTCAGGAAGCAGTCCAACCCACCTGGGCTGGGGCAAGGGGATGAGGGAGATTATACTTGTTTCCTATGGTGTTTAATGACTATATCAATCCAATCCTTTGAACCATGCAAACGTTGGTGTTTATGAAACCTGATAGAAATTATCTTAATCAATGACTACTTAACATCTGGGACCCTACTCATCCCCTTCAATAACATATAGATTCATTATACATGAGTAACAGCAGTGGATAGAGTACCTGGCCTGGAGTCAGAAAGCCTCATCTTCCTGAGTTCAAATGTGGCCTCAGATACTTACTAGCTGTGTGGCCCTGGGCAAGTCACTTAACCCTGTTTGCCTCACTTTCTTCATCTGTAAAATAAGCTGGAGAAGGAAATAGCAAATCACTTCAGTATCTTTGCCAAGAAAACTCCAAATGGGCTCACAAAGAGTTGGACATTATTGAAACGACTGAACAACAGCAAAAACAGCAAATAACTATTTGTTCAAAGGTCAGTTCAATGTAGTCAAAGTTTCCTGAATGATTTAGTATTCTGAGGACTTCCTTCCCCTTAATTATCCACAAGTTTAGCTCAATGCTATTTAACTCAACCAACTAGTATAAGTCCTAAGCACAACTCACAAAGCATTAGGAATGATGGAGAACGCTAAAGAGCAGTCAATGTAAAGAGTGGGGTTGAATGAAATGTGAAGACAGTGGACAATGGGACAGAGCTGGAAAACCCTAGCTATTTTTACCCTGTGGGAAATTTCACAACTCTTCTCCACCACATCACCCCCAGCATATACACACTTGCCATTGTGAAAGGGGCAGTGATGTAAACTAAATGAGAGTATCTGAAAAAATGTGGGTTATTGAGGACTGGAAATGTTAGTTCCCTGCATAAGACCTCAGTACTAGACAAAACTTTCTTCAGGATCTTTCTAACTTTGTGAAAGGCCAAAAAAAGCACTCCTGTGACTTCTCAGTGTGGAAATGTCACACTGATGTATATTGGCAACACCCATAACTTATAGTTGTAAAAACTGTCTGGGGTTCTGAGAGTCTTGGTAACTTTTCCACGGTCATACAGTATATATCTAAGATCTTCATGACTCTGAGTCAGGCCCTCTATCAACTAGACCAGAGAATGTTAACATTCTTTGTGTCATGGACCCCTTTGGATATCTAGTGAATCCTGTAGACCCATTCTCAGGATTGTGTTTTGAAAGGCATAGGTAACATATACACTGTGGCCCCACTCTCTTAGGGACAAGTCTGCTACATCTTCCCTCAGGGTTCTAGAATCTCCTGAGAGGATGGGGGTTTCCCTTTGTTATTGCCTCAATTGGCTACCTCTCTCATTTGTTATAGGGTCAGTTACTCTCACCCAATTCCATTTAACCATTTAACATAAATGGACTTTTATGAAGGGATTTTCATTTCAAGGATATAGCAAAACCAAACATACAAATATTTTTGCCCTACATCTGGGGTACACTGTCTCCAACACTACCTGGGTTCTGGTGGAATAGGCTGAAAACTTAGCTCAGTTCCTACATAGCATTGTTTCCACCAAGTCCATGTCCAGAAGAAATACAACTTCTGCTATAGTTCATGGCCATAATTAAGTTTTTCAAATTGATTGTTTAGATTGACATTCTCAGCTTGGATTCACAGACCCAGAGATTTAAGGAAGTCTATGAAGTTGGGGGACTTTTAAAAATATTTTGAGAACTGTATTTCATTTTAATTGGTATCCTTTGTAATCCAGTGCATTTCATTTTATACATTTAAAAACATTACTCTGAGAAAGTATTTATAGGTTTCACTAGACTTCCAAAGACTTCTATGAACAAAAAAAAAGATTAAGAACTCTTGGTTTAGATGTTGTGTCACAAAAGATACTCTCTAAATTTGTTGTTATATGTATCTAAACTTGTTTTACAACATCCATAATAAATGACAGTTGCTGGGTACAGATTGAAGAGAAGGAATTCAAATCTCTCCTAAAGAAAACCATATTTAGAAATACACATGGGTCCATCACCTATTTGGAACAATGCCTAGTGGGGAGGTTCTGGGCAATAAATTTGAGAACTGAAAAGGGAGGAAAGTTAAGGAGATCCAGGATTTGGCATATTTAAATAACAAGAATAAGCATTTTTGCAAGCACTTTTTAATTTAGAAAACTATGCTGCTGCGTCAATTACACTCTATTTTTATTGCTCACTTCCTCCTCTCTTTCTCTTTAATCAAAAACGCATAAACAGTGATGGGGTGTCTACTGGGTGTACGGCTGAAAATGTACAACTTCAAAGAGTATGAGAACCATAGAAAATGGAAGCCATTTCATGTCACCAAAAGAAAAATGTCAACTTCTCCACATCCTGCAAGAAAAATGGAGATCCTTTAAATAGTTCTCCAACATGAGGGTCTGGAAAAAAATTGATTGCTTATTTAGAGTGCATTAAAGAACAAAGATTAATGAATTCATTGAGAGAAAAAAGAGCCCCTTTAATTCTCTGCTTATACATTAATAATTATGGACATCAAGTCCAAATATTTTTGCCTAAAATATCCAAATAATTGAGGGACAGGACTTAGAGTCAGAAAATTGGTTCAACTCTCCATTACTTTGGGCAGGTAGGTGGTGCAGCAAATACAGCACTGGCCCTGGAGTCAGGAGGACCTGAGTTCAAATCCGACCTCAGACACTCAATACTTACTAGCTGTGTGACCTTGGGCAAGTCACTTAACCCCAACTGCCCTGCCTTCCCCCCTCCAAAAAAAAAAAGCAACTCCCCATTACTCTTTGGTACTATTGTTGCGGTTGATGTTTTTGTTCAGTAGTTTTCAGTTATGTCCAGCTCTTCATGACCCCATTATGGGTTTGGGTTTTTTTGCAGAAATATTGAAGTGGTTTGCCATTTCCTTCTCCAGCTCATTTTACAGATGAGGAAACTGAGCCAAAAATGGCTAACTGACTTGCTCAGGGTCACACAGCTAGTAAATGTCTGAAGTCAAATTTGAACTCAGGTTGATGAGTCTTCCTGACTCCAGGTCTGGCATTCTATCCCCTGCTCCACCTAGCTGCCCCTTTAATTTTATTATATACCACCAAATTTGACCACAAGATATGAGTCAATCATTTCAACTTTTCACATTGTACACTGAAAATGCAGTGTGAATCTGCATTCTCATCAATTGTTAAGATGAATGGATGAGGCATGAGGCCCATTTACTCTGCATGCAAAAGTAAGACTTTTATGTATATAGTCACTACCTGAACATTCAATGCCGAAGAGTTTCCTATGTAGCCTTTCCTAAGTAATTTAGAACATAGTTTATTCATTTACTAAGTAAACATGGAACATAGGTCCTTGTGGGAGGACACTAGATTGGTGACGTTTTGGCAGTCCAATCAAGTGAGACAATATAGACAGAGCATGGGCTGGGCTCACCGTTGAACAGAAGGAAGAAACAGATTGTATTAGAGAAATTATACAATACTTTCAATGACTTTCATCTGCTGCCTCACACATGTACAAAAACACCTTTTCAGCACCATAGTCTTTCAATAATGCTACTGCTGCATATGGCTGTGCATCATGAAATACAATGATTCCTGATAATCAGATGGGGGGAAAACCCAAAGAGACACAGGAAAAGCAAAGATAAATACAATTAGGCTGCTTCCTCTTGCCAGTCGTAAGAGGAATAAGGGATCACATCCAAACGTATGATAAAAGAAAGGATATGGGCCGGTAGTGGCCCACTGAGAGGGAGGGATGACAGATATGTAACCTGAATTCTGCACATGTGCCCACAAAATATTAAAAGACAAAGAGGAAGGCCTGCAACAGATTGAATTTCTTATAGATGTTTTCTATGAATACATGGACAAGAATATATGAAGAAAAGAGCTGAAGGATTTGTGATCTATAACACCAGAGGGTATATTAAAATCACTGAAATAACATATTTCAAATAATGCTAAAGAATAACATGGATTTATGATTGTACTTATATGACATGCCCCCCTTAAAAAGGAAATATAAAACTAACACATTGCTAAGTTTGAAGCTGTTTTCATCTTTACAACACATCTGTAGTATGAATATTGTCTAAATAGTTACATTTTGAAAATACAAAGTCACCACCTATAATTATCATATGTAGCAGAAAACTGGTATATTTAGGTTCATAAAACCTTGTTTGGGTCTACAATCTGCTCAAAAACGCCACTCTCAAGTTCCCATTTTCCTCTGGATTTCTCTCTCTCTGAAGAGCCAGAATTAGACATGTGACATGATAAGGCAAAAGGACATTTCCTTATTTTAGAAAGAAAAGTAAATAAAAAGAATCTGACATAAATAGCAGAAATTTCATCATCCATCTTTGAAAGCTTTCCTCTCCCATGACTCCAGTCCCAGGAGAGTATGTGTCTACTCATCTGCATTTCCCAAAGTGTCATCAACAAGACACTTCAAGTTAGGAAACAGAAAGGGTGTAAGGACTAACTTGTCTAATTACTAGAGGAGCCTCAAGGTCGGACAGATCTTGAGTACCTAAAAGGTTAGTACCACCATGATTGAGGGGTATACAGTAGTAACTAGAATTAGACACTTCAGCTGAACAGCCTCTTGGTTTTATATTCATTTCACCTTTTCCTCTTTTGTTTCTCTCTAGCTATCTCATCTGTCTCTAAGGTTGGAACCTCCTGAATTTTGTCTTTTAGCACCTCATAAAAATGTGTGTCTTCTCATTAGCCAGCTTTAATTAATCACTTACTGTGTGTCAAGCACTGTTCTAAATGCTAGAGATACAAAGAAAAAGGCAAAACAGTTCCAGTCCTCAAGGACTTATAGTCCAATAGGGAAGATTATAGGTATCCACATAGGCATATACAAGACACATACCAACAAAAAAATGGATAGAAAGCTATTAGAGTCTGGGGTGACCAGGAAAGACCTCCTACAGAAAATAGCACTTGAATGAATACTTGAAAGAAACCAAGGATTTCATAGGTAGAGATGGTGAGAAACAACTTTCTAGGCATATGTAGTACCTTTTTGCAAGGGGGAGGGGAGGTCAAGGGTAAGGTAAGGGGAGGAGGAGAGATTGCTATGAAGGGGCCCTTTTCACAACCCTCCACAACTTCAGAACAGACCCAACAGACCCAGGAGTCACCTTTATCCTCTGGCTGTTTCCTATTGGCCAAGATCATTGATATTTAATTGGTTGCTGAACTGGAACTCCATGGATGAACTAAAGAGGTAATCCCTACCCTCAGGGTTCATTCCTGAAGTCTTTGAAGTAGAAGGATGATTCTCTGAGCTCAGAAGGATTGGAGTTAGATGACTTTTTCTCCACAAGGCTGCAAGCCAACTCAAGTTCTCCTGGGTGCACCTGTATCTGGGATTAACCTTCTGTTTGTGTCATCTTTGGCACTAGACCTTTTGAGATGTCCAGAGAGCTGACATCCCTGAACACCTGAGCATCAGAGTATCAGCTACTGATGCAAGGGCAGAAGAAACAGTGGCAGAAATAGACTGGTCTAGAGGGAATGAATCATTCACAAGGAAAAAAGATCAGAGGATAAAAGGGGTCCACTTGGCAGTAACGGTGAAATGTAAAACATACTAATGAGCACTCCTGTGCAAATGTTCTAAAGAGAATGAATGCTACGACTGATTAGACTCATTCTATGGTTCTTTAATGCCCAGCATTGCCTTTGTGTGTCAATTAGTCAAGAAACATCCCTTAAGCACCCACAGAACCAAGCACTGAGCTAAGCAGCAGTGATGCCAATATGAAAAAGACAGTCCCCGCCCTCAAAGAATTTACAATCCAATGAGGAAAAGTAAATTGAAGAGGGATGGGAGGGAAGATGCAGATTCAGGGTCATCCTGAAGAAGTCTGAAGGAAGGCAGCTAGATGGCAACTGGAGAGAAATCTGGCCAGGGCATAGTACTTAAATGGAGGCCATGAGAGGAGCCCCTGTCTCCCACCCTAAAATAATCAGAGGAGCAGAGGGGACAGGATAGAGAAGTCCAAAAAAAATGCACAAAAGAAAGTGTGTATGTATGTGGGGAGGGGGGGCAGGGAGAGACAGACAGACAGACAGACACACATACAGAGGGAGAGAGAAAGAGACAGAGACAGACAGACAGAGAGGAAGAGAGGGGGAGAGAGAGACAGACAGAGACAGAGACATATACAGAGGGAGGGAGAGAGAGAGAGAGAGAGAGAGAGAGAGAGAGAGAGAGAGAGAGAG
>NW_027187372.1:15241752-15262058 GCF_028583685.1 Petaurus breviceps papuanus
AGAGAGAGAGAGAGAGAGAGAGAGAGAGAGAGAGAGAGAGAGAGAGATTAAAACTGTGGGTTCCACCTCTGTTTGTTCTCTGGTGCCTTTTATGTCTCCTTCTAATGGCAAGGACCTCTTAGTTCAGAACAAAAATGGAATTGTTCTCAGGAAAACTGAGCACTGATGAACCTAGTTCTCCTTTTCAGGAGACAGGCGATCCCAGAACAATGAATCCAGAGCAAACTTCAAGATCAGGTAAAGGACAACATTTGACAAAGGTCACCAGCCTTTGTGGCCTCAGTCTAGATATGCCTGGTTAGCTGTTGTGCTGGATATTTAAATTATAATTAACTGACTGACTAAAGACAAAGTCATTGCCATCACCTCATTCAAGGTGTTTTGCTGTTGTTGTTTAATTGGGAGATAACCACTGCAAAGACACAGAGATGGAGATGAAATGTCATGTGTTAGGTGAGTATAACCAAACCATAGAATTCTAGGGGGAATAATGTATAAGAAGACATAGAGGAGTAGGAATGGACCAGTTTTGTAAATTGCCAAACAGAAGAGTTTATATTTTATCCTAAATATAAGAGATGAACAGAACTTCCCTTTCCACAAGAAAATAGGTAATATACCAGAAATGTTGATTTTGCTTCCCTCACTCAACAAGGACTGATCTAAAGGCCAACAACTCCTTCCTTGTGCTTTAAATAAAATCCACAACTTCAAAAAATAATTTCATTACCCTTCTTATGTTAATGGTGAAGGATCCTTAAGGGTTCAGCCTTCTATCAGTGGGTTTGGGGTGTTTTTCAACCAGGCTATGAACCCTGAGGTGCCTAGCCAATGAGAGGCAGGCCAGAAATTCCAATTGGAAGCAAGGCATTTAAGCACCATCTTTGTCAGAAGCAAATGTAGAAATCCTTTAGGAACTACCCATTCATTCAGTGGAGAAAGAATGTAAAAAATAATAAAAAAAAAAAACTTTCTTGGCTTCAGAATGAGCAAGTATTGGTCTTTGTTTAGAGTGAACATGTTTCTCACACTAAAAGTAGGAGGAAGCCACTACATTTTACCAAGAAGGGAAAATTACATGGTCAGGCTTCTGTTCTTTAAAAATCACTTTGGAGGCTATATAGACAATAGGTGGGAGGGGGGGGAAAGATAAGGCAAGGGGACTGGGGCAACAAGGCAATGGCGTGGTAAATTACCTATATAGAGACTATGATATGTCCCACCACCTTTACTGCCTTTATAACAGAATTACATCTTCCAGACATCAAAATGTACCTTTCTTTGGAGAGGAGGAGAGAGAGAGGGAGAGGCAAAGGACAAGCCAGATTACCCAGCTGGCCGGGTCTCCATTCAGGAAGCTCATACTACTCACAGGTTGTGTTTGTCCTCTTTTTCTTCTCTCTCTCTGTCTGTCTCTCTCTGTCTCTGTCTCTCTCTCTCTGTCTCTGTCTCTCTCTCTCTGTCTCTGTCTCTGTCTCTCTGTCTCGCTGTCTCTGTCTCTGTCTCTCTGTCTCTGTCTCTCTCTGTCTCTGTCTCTCTGTCTCACTGTCTCTGTCTCTCTGTCTCACTGTCTCTGTCTCTCTCTGTCTCTCCCTCTGTCTCTCTGTCTGTCTCTGTCTCTCTGTCTCTGTCTCTCTCTCTGTCTAGCTGTCTCTGTCTCTCTCTCTGTCTCTGTCTCACTGTCTCCGTCTCTCTCTGTCTCTCTCTCCCTCTGTCTCTCTGTCTGTCTCTGTCTCTGTCTCTCTCTCTGTCTAGCTGTCTCTGTCTCTGTCTCTCTCTGTCTCTGTCTCTCTGTCTCTGTCTGTCTCTCTCCCTCTGTCTCTCTCTCTCTCTCTTCAAAGACCAGACCTTAAACCCATTTCACTCAGGAGCTTATAGATTGGACCACATTATGTGCCTGCCCAAACACCATTTAATGCCTATATTTTGGGCCCTCCTACCTCTGAGGGAATCTCAGTAGTCATTGTTTCTCTTTTGACCAGCAACCACTGGACAAAAGGGGAGTCTTCCACTCCCAGTTTGATTTCTGTTTTGTTTTGTTTTTTAAGCACCATCCCTTCACTCATTTCTTTAAGATGCCTACTCAATAAATATGCCCTTACCTCACTCAAAAGTCAGAACCTGAAAAGGCCTTAGCCTAAAAGGGCCACAGTCTCCTATTGCATCTTGGGTCATTTCCAATCATCCTAATGAATATCAGGGCACTGCAGATGGCTTGGGATAAAAAAGCAAGGCTGGTGACCTTACACAGCCCTCCCTCACAAAAATCAAAGTCAACTACAAGTCATGCCATCATCTCCCTGATGTCATAGTCCTCTTCAAAAATGAAGGACAAGGGATGGCTAGGTGGTGGAGTGAATAGAGCACCAGCCCTGGAGTCAGGAGGACCTGAGTTCAAATCCAACCTCAGACACTTAACACTCACTAGCCATGTGACCTTGGGCAAGTCACTTAACCCCAATTGCCCCTCCAAAAAGCAAAAAAACAAAAAGAAAAATGAAGGACAAATACAATAAGAGAATAGCATAATAATTGTTCCCTTCTCCCTTTCTTTTACTTTTGTAAACTGTATCCTACTCCCCAGGAGTCAGATTTTGAAGAGGATGTGGAATGGGTTGACAGTTTGGATCTATTCCAGATATCTATGAGCAGAGAAGGACAAGAGACTAAGTGACCCAACCCACCATATTCTTTATGAAATTCATTCATTACTGTAGTTTCACAAAATGGGCAAGAGCTATTTGTATTCCTTCCTTCTGGCAAGAGAAAATAAAGCTGAAATATTAGAGGACTCAAAGATCTCGGCATTACTCTAACCTGAAGGTCTACTCTCACCACACCCCAACCTGTCACTACCTATTTTCCTAATCAGTCCTAGAAAATTAAAAATAAAGCATGAGTAGTCCAAGTCTAATGCTGATAGGGACACTCATAACATTCACATGTTGGCCATCACACCTTAAAAATCTCAGCTGTCTTTAACAAATTGTAGAATGTGATGTGGCCAGTGAAATTGTCCTTAGTCAATTCATAATTTACATCTGGTCCATTGACAACATAGTGTTTGATTCTTTTTTTTTTTTTGGTCTTAATTAATTTGTTTGTTTACTTTTAGTTTACAAGATTCAATTCCACAATTCCTTGAGTTTCTTTTAAGAAATTCTAATTCTCAGGACAAGTAATGACCTCTTTACACCCATATGCAACAGTTAATTTGACCTGCAAGTGTTTCTCCCTTAAACTGGTGACGATGCTTCCAATCAACCAAAGAGGAATAGAGAGAACCAAGTTATATATAGGCAAGAAAGGAGAACATGAGAATAGCAAGTTACCGACAAGATGAAAGAAGAACACCTAAAATCTTGCTTTTGGGGTTCCCTCCACTCATATTCCCCTAATCCATCTTTCCCCATTACAAAAAAAAAGCCAAAAGAAAAACAAGAAACCTTGCAGTAATACTTTTCCTAGGATTGTTCTGTACTAATCTAGAAAAAACACAGTTTTTTTTTAATTTAATTATAACAAGAAAAAATGATGGATTTGAAGCCAAGCCTAAATTGGAATCCTGCCTCAACTACCATCATGACCTTGAAAGGAAGGAAATAAGTATTTAAGTACCTGCCTACTTTGTGCCCGGCACTATGCACAAATATGATTTCATCTGATGCTGCCAACAACCCTGGGAGGTAGGGATTATCATTATCCCCATTTTACAGCCAAGGAAACTAAGGCAGATAGAGTATAAGTGACTTACCCAAGATCACACAGCTAATTACTATCTGAGGCCACATACAAGCTCAGGTTTTCAGGCCCAGTACTCTATCCATTCATTGCTCCACCTACCTACTTAGAAATTGGGTAAACGATTTAACTTCTCTGGGCCTCACTTCATTCATCTGTAAAAAGAGGGAGTTGGACTAGATAATTGCTAAGTTTCCTTACTGCTTTAAATCCAACTGTTGGACCCTACCACATCACCAGCTTCAGTTTAGCCAAGAAATTTTAGAGACCAATGCACTGCACTTCACACTTGGTGTTCTGAGGAACCAAAGCACAGCTTGCTTGGTGGGGAGCATTTTTCTAGACCCCTATCACAGTTGTGTAGGTCATCTAATATCATAATGAATTCTAGTCACATTTTCTTGAAAGAAATATAACTATTTTTAAAGCTTAATCTATAAATCAGAACCCCCTGGCCAGATTCAGTCTTGGAGGTTTTTCAGTATGACTCCTGGTTGCCATCAAAGAGACCTAAGGTCCTGGGAGCATCTGAATTTCCCTTATTTCTAGTTATACTTAGGAATATTTATTCAGTTCACTTGCACACATCTGAGGCTACCAAGGGATGGAATATAGAACATAGAAATAGTTCATTCCACCCAACAAAGGATACAGAAAAACTTGTGTTGGATCTCACAGGAAGTCAAGAAAATTTTCCTTTCTTGTGGTTACTGAATTCTAATCATCTCTTCCCTATCTCTGTGGAATATAGGGAGCATGCCCCCAAATTGGCAATAGCACCCATTAAGCACTTTTCAGGTTGGAAAAAATATATTCCTTTCCAATTTGTTATTGTTGTCCAGTCATTTCAGTCATGTCTGACTCTTCGCGACCCCATTTGGGGTTTTCTTGGCAAAGATACTGGAGTGGTTTGCCATTTCCTGCGCCAGCTCATTTTACAGACAAAGAATTGAGGCAAATAGGGTAAAGTGACATGCCCTGAGTCACACAGCTAGTAAGTGTCTGAGGTCAAATTTGAATTCAGGAAGATGAGTCTTCCTAACTCCAGGCCCAGCACCCTATCCACTGTATCACCTTTCTGAGGAATGGATTTTCAGATGATTATTTGTGTAAGAACCAGTGTGTTACAGTGTAAAAAGCACAAGATTTATAGTCAGATGATTTGACTTCCAGTCCTACATCTTTAAGAGAGTTGCCCAGGGTCACATAGCTAATAAGTATCTGAGACCAGATTTGAACTCAGAAAGATGAGTTTTCCTAAATTCAGCTCTGGCATTGCAACAACAATGCAGTATTCACAATGCCTATGGTAACTATAAGTATGCTGATATAATTATTAATCACAAGATGTAGCAGGCTCTCTACATGTAGGATATAGCTAGAACATTTATTCAAATACCAGAAAATTGAGTCCCCAAACCAGAAAGTCAAAACCATCACAGTAGCCACGGAGTTGTCACACGTAGTAAATGCTGTAAACACCCACATTCTTGATCCTTCAAAACAAAACAGGCTACCTCAGGCAAAGATCTCCTTACTCACAGTAACTGCTCAGCCTCCACGCAGCTTGTTCCCAGCAACTCCAGCCCCTCCCCCCCCGCCACAGTTCCCATCTCTAGCAGTCCACAGCAGAAGTCCTTAGAAGAAGTTCTAGCATTGTGCTCTGTCCACTGGCATCATTGCCTCTTCCAGTCACCACGCTGGCTCCAGCCTGGCCCCTACTCAGCTCCAGCTCCCTCCTGCTCCACCCCTTCCTGCTATGTCAGCAAGTTCAAGGGACATTGAAGATCTTCAAATCCCATTACCATTACAGGCATTCTATCCACTATGCCACCTAACTGCTCTGATGATTAGGACCAGACCACCTAAATTACACTGAAGACCAAAGAAGCCTCAAGAGAAAACCTGAAAGACTGAGGGAGTCAAGCTGTTAGTCACTGTTGTCAACCCTACTGTAACAGTAAAGCCCTATGTCCCATTACAATCATAAAGGTTCTCCAGAGAAGTGGGGGGGAAACAATGTTCTTGGTGACCAGTTCTAAAGGATTGTAACATGCTAAAAGATTTCTAGCAATACCATGGACTTTATCAATAAGGAATTAGCACGGTGCCTTGAAAAGGTTATTGGCCTGGAAGTCAGGACACCTGATTTCACATTATGCAGGAACTACTTCTTTTTCTATATGGGATTTCACTTCCCTTGGCCTCAGTTGCCTCATTGCAAAATGAGAAATTTGAACTCGACTGATTGTCCTTCCAGCTCTAGAAATAGATGATTCTTTCATTATCTCTAAGCTCCCCTGCAGCCTTAAATCCTATGGTCCTAGAATTATATCATGTTAGTATCCAAATGTAGATTTTAAACAATTGCCTTTTTAAGAGGTATCAAATTTGAATTTTCCTACAAACTTATAACAAACCCTTTGGATTCTATCTAAATATATATGTATGTATGCATACATACATACCAAATATAACAAGATATTATTTAATTATATATTATACACAAAATGTATATATAACATGTATAAATACAAATATAAAAATACTTGTAACAACTCCTTTGGAATATATACATACATACAAATACATACAAACATGTATGTATAAATATACAGATATATGAAAACATCCTGGGGTAAAAAACAGGAAAACTTGACCACCACAACTTGCATAGCCTCAATTAATTAGTCACCGCATAGGCAACGGTTATCTCTCTCATCTTGTGATGTTCTTTGAGATACCCCTTTTTAGAAATCAAGACAAAAGCACACAATAAGAACAATATGTAAGAGGTTTATTTCAGATGTGACGTAGAATAGAAAATATCAAAATCAAAACGAACAAAGAGGAGAAACTAGAAGAGAAAGGGTCATGGAAAAGTTTTTAACTGAGAGAAATCCAAATGAAGATGATGACCACCTTTGATTGATAGAATCACAGATTTTTACAATCATAACAAACCTTAGAGATTATCTTATCTGGTCAACTCATTTTATAAATGAAGCAAAGAAAGATGGAATGAATTTCCCAAGGTCACATGGCTCCTTAGTAACACAGGGAAAATAATTCAAACCTGATGACTCTAGGTCAGTGCACTGGCCACTACAACACAATGGGTCATTTATGAATATCAATTATCAATACTTTGCAGTAAAGCACTGGTACTCTCTAGTATTAAAGTATGTCAGGCTATCTGCTCCTAAAATTAAATGTCTCCTTTTTTTGAGTTCTTTTGTCTGCTTTTTATATTTATTCTATTTCCATCAGGACTTTCAGCTGTCCCTTCTTGCTACAGTTAATGGGAAAAAAAAACTAATTTCCTCCTAATTGATTGGTTTGGTTGGTTGTTAACAAAAAACATTGTGGTAGAATAGAAAGTATGCTAGGTTCGGAATCAGAACCAGGTCTCTGCTCTTGTTCAGTCATCTTCAATTGTGTCTGACTCTTCGTGACCCTATTTGGGGTTTTCTTGGCAGAGATACTGGAGTGGTTCGCTATTTCCTTCTCCAGCTCATTTTACAAATGAGGAAACTGAGATAAACAGGATTAAGTGACAGAATTAGTAAGTGTCTGAGGCCAGACCATGGCACCAGCTAAATGCACCGCTACCTCTGCTACTTATCAACTATTAGACCTTGGTCAAACCATTAGAGTCTCTCAGGTCCTTTCTGCTACTTTATAATTCCTATTTCACTAAATATTTTAGCACATTTCTGTATTTGAAATGTAGCAGAGGACACTCTTCCCCCACTCTGTCAACCCCCCTCCCTCATTTGAGAAACTAGTATTTTGGATAGGTAGTGTATGCTGGAAGAAATGAGAATCAGAATGAGTAAAGCAAATCTGAACATCAGGGTAAAGGTTGAACAAGAATTTCGTATCCAGCAAGGGCAATTGTGATGTGGCCCCTTGCTGAGGGGTAGTTGCCAAGTCCAAAATCAC
Organism: Petaurus breviceps papuanus; assembly: GCF_028583685.1. Taxonomy (NCBI): domain Eukaryota; kingdom Metazoa; phylum Chordata; class Mammalia; order Diprotodontia; family Petauridae; genus Petaurus; species Petaurus breviceps. The sequence continues at coordinate 15,249,439 of NW_027187372.1, forward strand.
CCTATTCCATGATGGGCTATCTATGGACAGATGAAGACAGTGGCTGATGCCAGTTTAAGACAACTAGGACTGAGAGCATCACCTGACACAGGAACTTCAGTCTTCTCCATAGTCTTCTTGTCTCCTGAGTCCATTCTTAAAGCAATGAGTCCCTGAGTCAGTGTTCCTCCAGAGTTTTTTCTTCTTCATCCAATTTGCTGTACTCTAAATGGGAATTCTTTTGCCTGCTAGAAGGAGGACCACATTGGGGAAATAAAGACTTCTAGAACTCCTAGGTCAAAGCAGCTTCTTCATTGCCAAGGAAACTTACAGGGTTTACCAACTGAAGGGGCTCATGGCTGCTTGGAAGATGTTATGCATTATTTTCTTCTTTTTAGATAGTATATTTGCCTGTAGATTCTATGCTAAATACTGCATGTAGTACAGCATACAGTATCCAAATCATAGTCATACAGTATGACTCTTTCTATAGAAAACCAATGCCATTATAGAAGGTCATGTGCCTAGAACTCTAAAATTCAGCAAGAAGGATGTGGGAAGGAAACACAGCAAAGTTTTAATAAGACAGATCTATAAGTCTTATTAGATCATAAGTCCATATGAATGAACATCTATTAAGTTCTAGCTATCTGCTAGACACTGCTAAGAACTGGGGATACAATTACAAGCAACCCTCAAGAAATTTACATTCTAATGTAGTTTTACCACAGAGTAAGGGGACCTATAAAGGGGGCAGGGGGATGGGCTTCATACTATGCAGCATTGTTTGGAAATGACTGGGAAGTGACATGGAAACCTAGTATTAGGCAAGATAAGGAGAACTATTATCAGAGCTCAGAGTTATTACCAGTCAGGTCATGGTGAGATAAGTTGAGGAGTGTAGTGTTTGTTCTGAATTCACTCTGCTATGCAGAAATAGTCTGCATTCCTCCCCCTCCAAAATTCTAGGAGTACCTATAAGAGGTTGGGAAAAGTTTTTCCATTAATGCTATTGTCTCAAGTCTATATTCCAGTGTGCTGCCCCTGACTTTTTGCTTCCAAAGATCATTTCCCAGTTAATCAATTAATATGAATTAGCTTTTACAAAAGGATGTTTACTGTATGTACCAAGAACAGAAATACAAATATCCCCATCAACCCCCTAACACCTAGAAGCACATTCTCCTATACCACCTTAGTCCCTAGGAAATCCCCTAGGAAGAGAAGATTTGGACTTAATACAGTTTTTAAATGGCATTAGTCCAATCAAGTTCACATCCAAAAGTAACATAGCTACCAGATGAGTCTACATCCTGGCTACATCTCTCAGGGCCAAAATGCTAGATTGGCTGGCCACAAATCCTGGCATAGAACTCTAAAATGAAATAACATTAGTAAAAATCAACCAGATTCATATTTTCCAAATTACAGGGGCCATATTTGCATACAATAACTAATTATAATAAAAAGACGAAACTTGATTAATATCAATGAAGTAATGCCTCTCTTAATAATGCCTCTCTCTTTTCCAATTTGTCCTTCATACAACTGCCAAAATACTGTTCCTGAAACACAAATCCAATCACGTCACTGTAGCAGCAAGCACCCCAAGTGTCCTCAGGGTTTGCAGCTACCACAGGTTCTTGGATCTGCTTTGTTAAAGGAAAGCAACTCAAAATGGGTTAACAAGCTTACTTTAATCAGTCAGACATATATCGTTTACCTTGTTCAGGAGAAAAGGTCAGCACCCTGAACCTCAAAGTATACAGGCATAATTATCAAGACAGAAACATCAAGTAGACAGATTTCCAAACTGTCCAACCATTACATCCATACCCAGTCAACATCTGGGTTTCCACATTCTGGGTTTTTCAAAGCCGGGGGACTCTCAACATCGGCTTCCCAGAATTCAGATCAAATCACAGAACACTTCTCAAAGTGAGTCCCAAAACAAAGCTACACATCAGGGCTTATATAGCCTTCTCCTGGCTCAGAGAATGTAACAACCTTATTGACCCACTGGCCAATCAAAAAGTATCTACTGAAAAACAAGCCTCCCTCCCCAGGCTTCTGGTGCACTTTAGCCTAGGGGCAGGGAAGATCTTTAAAATTTACATTCGCATTACATGTCTGCAGGGCAGTCTCCAGACCCCTGCAACAACAGTACTGTCCCTCACCAGTGGACAGTATTCACTCTCTGTCTGCAGGACAGTCGCAGGCCTTCTTAGCGAACAGCCAGGTTCCAGGACTTCTTCAACAAAAGGACAGTCTTTCACCAGTGGACAAATCTGGCAAAATAACATCAAAACAGACAGACAAAGTACCAGCAAAACAGCCATGTCTCCTCAGTCCTTGGCAGCTCAGGGGGCAGGTCTCAAAAGTCCAGGGCAATTCAAAGCGGCCACCAGCAATTCTCTTAGTCTCTCTCTCTCCACGAGGTGCTGCTTCCAAAAAGATCTTCCGCCTCTCTCTAGTGTCTCCCCAAATCTACATCACCAGCTCCTCCCAGTTCAGGACTTTCTTTTCACATCAAAAAGTCCATCCCACAGGTGGGATTAACAAGCTCTGGGTTTTAATACAATCAATTTGAAAACCAAGCCCAATACAGGGGAATCTCCACATTCCATTACTATCACAGTCACCTCCCTGCCCTAGAAGTTTTACCAGGTCTCTATTTCCTTAAGGATAATCTAGAAACTCCTCAGATTGGCATCTAAAGTCCATCATGATCTTTTCAGGCTTATCTCACAATACTCTAACTTACATGTTGCATATTCTAGCCAAACTGGACTGCTTACTGCCCTCTAGACATCGCCCTCCTCTATGTCTTTGCATAGGTTGTCCTCTATTACTGGATGTAGCTTTTTCTCACTTCCACATCTTAGAAACCCTTTGATTATCCCTTCTTTGTGCTTAATTCTCCCTAACTGTTAATGCTCTCTTCCTCCTGAAGTTATGACCTGTACATTTATTTCTTTACATGTTCTACCTAAATAAAATATAAGCTCCTTGAGGTCAGGGGCTTTTATGTTTAATTGGTTTTTGATCTTTGTAACTATATCCAGTACCTGTCTAACTGCTTTGGATATAGTAGAGGGCTTAACAAATGCTTGTTAGAATGAAATGAATACAAGCCAGTGGAAAGTTTTCTGGTCAGACACTTTTCCCAGCTAGTTTTGAAACTCTTCTTGTTGTCTTACACCATTTTGTAGGGTTTTTTTTTTTTTTTTTTCAGAAAAAGAAACAAGAAGAAATTTCTATTTAAGCTCTTGGCGAATCACTTTCATACACTGACTTGTGTCCAGCACTATCCCTAACTCTGCATGAAAAGCTATCACAGAGGGAAAATTCAGATTTAGGGGTACACTCAAATTCTCGTCTCATGAAGACACTTAGTTACCCTGGAGTATAACACTCAGGTCAGATATCCCACACAAATCTTCAAGATAAAAGCCTACTTGGAGAACTCAACTAATTTTAGTAACATTTTGGGCTGGTATTCTAGACATGTAGATCCTAGTGCTTACTCTACCACAGTCAGTCACTGAGTCAGTCAAATATTTAGTAAGCTGCTATGTACCAGCTACCATGCTAAACTCTGCAGTAACAAAGAAAGAGAGAAGAAGCTATGTAGGCCAAGGCAAGTTGCTTAACATTTAATTTCCCTTGTAAAGATGTAGTGTTAATAGATGTACAATCAATAACAAAACAGTTTCAAGAAATACACAGAAGATCAAAATTTTAGTATTAGACAGCATTATTGAGTCAAAACAGTATTAGACTGGGGATGGCTAGGTGGTGCAGTGAATAGAGCACTAGCCCTGGAGTCAAGAGGAAATGAGTTCAAATCTGGCCTCAGACACTTAACACAAAACACTAGCCATGTGACCTTTGGCAAGTCACAACCCCAACTGCCCTACCTAAAAAGAAAAAGAGTATTATACTGAACATCAAAAGACCTGACCTAGAGCAATTACTATATGACTTTGGACAAGTCATGTGTTTTCTCTGACTCTCAGTTCTCTGATCTACAAAATGAGGGAGATGGACAAGATGACCATTAAAGTCATGAAGTTAAGTTTAAGGGATACTCTGCACTCTAAGATTTACAAATTCCTTTATTAGACTATATTATGTAGTACTACATATTACATATAACCTCATTTAATAAGTTGAAACACGGCTTTTGGGAGCATCCAACAATAGATTTGTCCCTGAATCCAGAGAATTTTGACCAGAAAAGTTTTGGAGTCGTCTGTCTTAATCAATCAATCTATAATCATTTCGTTAAACAGCTGCTATATGCCTAGCAGGATACAAAAATAAAAAGGAATCAGTGTTTGCTGCCAAGGAACTCCCATGCTCTTGGGTAATACCATATACATGTAGAGTACACACAAAATATATGCATAATAAATAAATTTCAGGAGGGTCCTTAGAGAATAGAGGGAGAACTAATATTAGCAAACAAAACCAGATCCTAAAGACAAATTTAGCCGGTATTTCTTATATCTAATGGCTTTAACCATCCAAAACAAAACAAAAAATATGAAGTATTATAATTCTAAAATGCTATATGCTAGGAACCCAGATTACAAACTACTTTAAAATGTTTCTTAAGTAAGGTAGAAGAGTTCCTGAGTAAATAAGGGTTAATGAGACTATTTCCCATTAGTAAAATGCATGAACTTTAATTCCCGACCTTTGTTATAACTATTTTAACCTTTCACATGCCTTTTTTCCCCTATATCTGGGTTTTCAGTTTTGTTTTGGATAGTTAAAGCCATTAGATATAAGGAATACTGGCTAAATTTGTATTTAGGCTCTGATTTCATTTGCTAATATTAGTTCTCCCTCTTTTCTCCAAGGGCCCTCATGAAATGTATTTATTATGCATATATTTTGTGTATACTCTACATGTATATGGTATTGCCCAAGAGCATGGGAGTTCCTTGACAGCAAACACTGATTCCTTTTTATTTTTGTATCCTCAGTGCTAGGCACATAGCAGGTGTTTGACGAAATGATTATAGATTGATTGATTAAGACAGACGACTCCAAAACTTTCCTGGTCAAAACTCTCTGGATTCAGGGACAAATCTATTGCTGGATGCCCCCAGAAGCCATGTTCCAACTGAACAAATGAGATAATATGTAACATGTAGTACTACATAATATAGTCTAATAAAGGAATTTGTAAATCTTAGAGTGCAGAGTGTCCCTTAAACTTTGATAGTGTAGTAAGACTGCGCTGAGACCTTTAAGAGCTCCCTATATGTGAGTTATTACTTTATTTTTGAGGACCACCAGGAGAATTTCTTTATAATCATATCAGGTATTTATATGGTTTGATGTCTTTCAAAAAGATTTTATATTTTCTCGATTATCGTAAAAATCTAGATAAAGAAAAGGCTTACTCTTTTGTCCATTTCATGAATTTGCTACTATCCCACTTGTCTAATTGTGTAGCTTTTTTTTTGTTTGGTTTTGTTTTTTAATTTTTTTTTATGTCTGTGGGGCTTTTGTGACATCATCTACTAATCTGAACATCTCATATGCACAGGAAGGAAGGAGATGGGTGGGCAATAGATGAATCACTCCCTTGTTGCTTCTGCTTTTGTTAGGATCCCATTTCACTAAAGGATGGCAGTTTCTTTAAATATGCATGTTTTAATGTAATGTATATGTATATGTGTGTATGCCCATATAGTCTTATTCTACATGAAATGACCTGATTAGCAGTGTATGTGTATATGTATATATAATATACATGTGTTTGTGTATACGTATACACATATGCACATATATGTGCCATACTATGGGGTACGTGTGTACACATGTCACATACCACACACACACATTCCATAACTATACTTAACAAAACACATAAGATATTTCTTTTGAGAGAGACAATGCTATGGGAAATGACCATAGCAATTGCCTGAAAAGCAAATTGGAGAAGAGAAGAAACCTGATTAAACTAAATATGTAATAACATTAATAACAAAGAAGATTGTTTCCAATAACAAACATTTTTGTCATAGGAATTATTATTCACCATAGGTGCCATGTAAAAGTACTCTATGAAGTCAGAAAAGATAAGTTATAGTACAAAAATATAATAAATTTTCTCATTCACATCCTCATCCATGGAAGGCAATATGGTTTTGTGAAAAGATTGCTATATTTAGATTCAGAGGACCCTAGTTCAAATCCTCCTCCATTATTAACCATGTGACTCTTAACCAGTTAGTCAAACCTCTTAATTGCCTCATCTTTAAAAGGAAGGAATTAGCCTAGACAAGGTCCCTTCAAACTCTTTATTGTCCTATGCTATGAAAGCCTTCTATTTCTCCTTCCTACAATCTATTCTACACAGATTAATTTTCCAAATGCACCATTCTAACCACGTCACTGCATTACTCTCATACTCTCCTGTATTCTGGTTTGTCATCTAAACAAGAGAATGTCAAAAGGAAGTCTAAGAAAAGCCAAACTGGTCTATCCACTTACTTTTTTTAGACCACAGAGAGCAGTGCCTCCTCTTAACAAGAATCAGACATGGTCTGCATTTCTGCCGAGAATCAAAGTCCAGATCACTGGTCAATAGTTTTAAGATTTCATTTTCTTCCCCCTTTTTAAAAATCAGTACTTTTACCACCCTCCAGTCTCGTAGAACTTCCCCCATGTTCACAGACCTGTTAAGAGTTCCTTGATCAGTAGGTCAACAATTGTATCCACCACTTCCTTCAGCTGCCTGGGATGTAGTCTATCCGAGTCTGTGATAGGAATTTATGAAGATCAGCTAAGTGTTCTCTTACCATGACCCTCCCTATTTATTTATCTGATGTTTCAACTCTCCATCAGCGATTTCTTTTCTGTTTTCTCCAATTCCAAAGATAAATGGTATTAAAATAGAGGGAAAATAAAGCATGAGTAATTAGTCTTTCATCCTATTATTCATCATAATTAGACTACTCCAAGCAATGGTTCTATATTTTTACTATATAAAATTATATTTTATATATTTATATATATTATATAAAATAATATTATATAAAATTCTGTTATTTTCCCCAACAAAACTTTAAAAACCATTTTATCATCCTTCAAATTCTTGGAGAACCTCAGCTCATTCTGAAATTTAACCTATCTAATATTATAGGACCTACCTAATGTGTGTATTCCTGCATTACGTGAACTTGCATTCATCTTCTATCTCCACCTCATTATTTTTTCATCTAAGTTGCTTGATAAGTTCGCTGCATTCACATTAGGATTTCTGGACAGCTCCCTGTTTTCCTTCTTATAAGAATTTCTTCCTTTATGTTTTCTGAATTTCATTCTTTAGTGTTTCTCACTAAACCTCACTAGAATTTTAGGTCATATTTTCCTACCTGTTTTCTCTGAAAAGTGTTCTGTAGGAAGTTAGAGATGTGGTTCCAAAGTCAAAAGGGAGTGCAGGACTAGAGATACAGGTAATTGGCATTTAATAAATGCTAAATAAATAACAGGTGACTAATAAATGCATGTTACATATTTTGTCTTTCCTCTATAGAAAATGTAAACTACTTGATGGAAATACCCAAGGACTGCTTAATTTTAATCTTTATTTCCAGTGCTTAACACACTACTTGGCACATGGGATCTACTTAAAACATGCTTGCTGATTGATTTTTCTGCATGGAGGTGACAATTAAAGATACGTGAGTGAATGATATAATAAAGGAAAATAGTATAGAAGAAAATATTTACATAAAAAGGGATCAAATGATCATAGATTTAGAGTTGTAAGGTACCTTAGAGGGTGTCAACTCTCTAATTTTATAGATAAAAAACTGAGATTTGGAGAAGATAATTTACTTGTCAAAGTTACATCATTAGAAAACAGTAAGGTAGGATTTGAATTCAGGTCCTCTGATTCCAAATCCAGTGCTTGTTCTATTGGAACATGTTGATATTTGAGTTCACAAGAGAATTGAGTTATTACTAACAGGATTCTACGGTGGACAGCCAGGAAATCTAGACATCTTGATGATAGGAGGAACAACACCTGAAATGATGTCCAAGGGTCTGGCTGAAGTGCTACATTTGCCAACAGAGATGAGGGAAAAAGAAACAGACATCTTTACCTGGAGTGCAATGAATACAGGTCTTAAAAAATGGGAAATTGACTGCTGACTCTACTGGGAGACAGCATGACAAGGAGATGATTTGACAAATTTCTTTCAGGGACAAGTGAGACTCTTGCAGTGATAGGAAGTCTTGCCCATGGAAAGAAATCAGTTATATTGCAAAGGGATCCACCACCACTGGAGTAGCGTTGTATTTCTGGAAAGAACATAGCTCTCTGTTGAACTCAAGTATTACCTTTGCCCAGGGATAAGTAATTGGCAGTCATTATAAATGACTTCCCCATGAGGTCCTTAGCCCTGTTTTAAAACATAATAAGACTAGACATTTTGGCAGATGTTATATTACATCTATGACCACCAAAAGGCCCAGAGTTTTCACAGTCCATTGTAGTGGTTTGAAATTTAGAGGCTTTCACAAAAAAGGGCACACTGGCTGGTCAATGATGCTGACGCCTTTATAGTGGGTACATTTTAACTCACACAAGGGAAGGCATAAGCCCTGACTTAAAATACCCAGATGCATGAAAGCAGTTGAAAGGAAAAAAGAATTCAGGAAAAAAAAACATATGACTAGGTTTCAGTCACTGGACAAGTATTGCTGAGTTATGGGTATGATGAAGTTAAGGCCACAGGAGGAGAGGAAAGGAAGTTGATGGCTGCTATGAGAAATTCAAATGCCCAGGTTATGCCAAATTCTCATCATTATTCCTATTTCAATATGGGAATACTTAGATTTCACTTTCAAAAAAATACCAGGGCAGGATAGGTGAAAGATGTTTCCAGGAGTTTGTTTTAATTTTTCCCATTTCTGATTTTATAGGTGAAACCAAGAATTTTGTCAAGAGGTCTGCTTTAGCATGGAAGTTTAAAATTTGGAAAACTATACTATAGAATATTCCACATATAAAGGGTTCTAGAAATGGAGCAATAGCCAAAAAGAAGAAACACATTGAATATAGTTTGTGGAATGATTCTTATGTGCCTCAGAGAGGTCTTATCTAAGACCATAATGCAGTTTTTTTGAACTAACACAAGGGATTAAAGCAGATCAACTCTGGGCTATTTTAGCAAAGAGGGAACCCTGCCCTTCAAGCCTGTAAACAGAAACATAGGAACCCAATAAAGACTGCTCTGTTCTACACATATGGTAATAATGTCAGCCTAGAGGGTATACAACTTGACCTCGATATAAAGGCATCTGGTGCCTGATGATGCTGGAACATCTGAGGTAGTAATCATAGTTTGAAAAAAGTTGCTGAAATGTTTGTGCTATTTAGGATGACTTTTATAAAAGGGAGCTAAACCATCAAGTACCTAAAATATGTTTCTCATAATGGTATAATAGTCCTCAGGTCATGATGCCCTGCCATATGACTGATGGTGAAACTGAACCTTCTAAAAATAATATGCAATAGATCTGTCATTGGTCAGGCTGCCAGAACATCTGAAGGTGCTCTAGGTTCTCATGGTTGGGCTGAACAATAATGAGCTGTCATGCTTTCTCAAGATGGTGCATCCATATCTTATGTAAGATTTTTATTGAATTCTACACAGTAGCTAGAACAACAGCCAGAAGATCCCCAGCACTAGTGGGGAAAGGGGTAAATGTAAATATATTTTTAAAAAATTCCCACTATTAATTCTATCCTGTGCAGGATTGATTCAGACTGAAATGCGACATTATTAATTATTTCAGCTATCACCAAGGAGTTACATGTTTATAAGAGCACTTGTCCTTCCTGAGAGAATCCTCAAAGTTCACACTCAACCCTGAATCTAGCAAATCTGGGACTCATAGTACTTAATGGTATTGTAATTTCAAATTTAAGAATCAGGAAAAAGTGAAGTAAAGGGTAAATTATAGGTACTAGTTAATCTGAGGATGTTTGGGGAAAGAATGCTATCATGATATCCTTAGCTGTCTTGTAGCGCATGCTGGTCCATTTGTGGCCCTGTGCATCTCAGCATCTGGATGGAAGGGGAGAGCTAGCCTTTGTACCCATTAAGCTAAGTAGATGTCCTCATTTCAAACTGAGCTCCCAACAAATGGAACTATCACAGCTCTATCCATGTTTAGAAGTTAGGATTTTATATGGATAGATTTTTGTATAAACTAATTCATCATAGAAAGATATCAAGATGCTTCCAAAATCATCCACTGAGGCTCTGAGATCCAAAAAGAATTGACATAGGCCACCACAGTTTTTGTCTATGGATAAATCACTAAATCCCAAGGCCAGTAATTTTTAATCAAAGGTAGTTGCCAAAAATCTCTATGAGATCCTGGAGAAACCCCTGAAGGGATTAAAGTATGCTAATTCTCATGAGGGAGGAAGTACAGCAAATACCCTGTATCTCTCTGCAGCCTATAGCAAAAGCTGTCTTGTCTTGGCATTTCTTAGAATATAGACTCTAATAAAATGAAATTTATGAAAAATTAAAGCAAAATTTTCTAAAATTCACCACTACCATACATTGGACCAAAGTTCATCTGTAACTCTTCTGGAAGGTTAGTGGACTAGAGTTAGGGTTATAAGTCAATATGAGTCTATGGTGTGATATCAATCAGTAAGGCTATTATGTTCTAAGGCTGAATTTTTATGGTACAGTGTCAGGACTAGGGCAATGATAGTCTCATTATATTCAATGTTTTATTCAATTCTAGGGTTCACATTTTCAGAAGGATAGTGGTAAGTTTGAGAACTGATTCTCCTTTCCCACTAGACTCACTCTAAGTGACATCATCAACTCCCATGGATTTAAGGATCATTTCTATGTAGATAACTCATAGATCTATATATCCAACCCCATCCTCCTATGTTCTAGTATTGCCATCACTGTCTGTCTCTTGGATGTTTTAAATAGGATATCCTGGATACAACTTAAATTCAACTTGCCCAAAATATTACTCCATTTTTATGCCTAAGCATACCCTCTAATTATATTCCCTATTTCTTTTGAAGACTGTATCATTTTTCCAAGTGTCCAGGGTTTATAACTTTTGTTTTCTCTTTGACTTCTCATTTTCACTTATCCTACACATCCAGTGAGCTACCAAACTCTTAAGACTGTTTTTATCTCTGCATTATCTCAATCTGACTACTTCTCTTGATCACATCCATCACCCTACTTCAGGTTTCTTCTCACCTCTCACCTAGACTATGGCAATGGACTCCAAATTGGTATCTCTGCTCCAAGTCTTTTTCTACTCTAATTGATCTTCCATACAGCTGCCAAAGTGATTTTCCTTAAGCCAGCATCTAACAATGGTATTCCCGTACCCAAGGGAGACTGTAATTCTTTCCTTAAGGGGAACAAAAGAAGGAGCCATTAGGTTGTCCACTTGCTTTCTTCTGAGAGGGGTATTGGATTATAATTACATCTCTCTGAATTGTTAAATGTTGGTAGTCTAGGGGAACAAACTTTACATTTAAAAGTTCAGTTAGGTTTCAGTCACTTCCCTTATCACCAGTCCTTTGGGGATCAGGGATACTAAAGCTCCTACCCACAGGTAAGCCCCTTTCCACCAAATGATAGTTATACAAAAGATCATCAAAAATAGTGATGACTGCTACTACTACTACTACTACTACCACCACTACTGTTACCACAACCAAACAATAACTAGCATGTATATGGTGCTTCAAGGTTTGCAAAGTGCTTTACAAAAATTCTCTCATTTTCATAACAACTCTGGGGGTAGGTGCTATTATGATCTCCATTTTACAGATGAGGAAACTGAGGTTAAGTGATTTACCCAAGGTCACACAGCTAGAAAATATCTGAGGTCATATTTGAACTTGGTTTTCCTGTCTCCAGATCCAGGTTAAAATCCCCTGTACCACCTACCCACTTCAGTAGCAAGTAAACCTACTAGAAAGTAAATTCACTTATCCAAGCAAATAAAGAGCAAAATTTAAATTCATAAAGTTAGAATATACCAAAAGGACACAAGAAAAATATGAGTTCTTTAGATGGGAGATGAGATTTCAGGTCAACTACAATCTCACTCTTCTATAATGTATCCTCTAAAGAGGCAAAATAGAAATCATGGGAAGGTTGAGAAGGCAGGTCCCCCTATATAGTTTTATTTCCAATTTTTTTTTCCTCCTCCCTGGTGTTGACCTGGAAGAGAATCTAGAATCACAGATGTCCTTTCTTAAAATAGGAATGAAGAATACATCTCCTCACCACCACAATCCAATTCCACTCCTCATTCAGTCAATACAATGTCAAATCTTCATTCATTCTTCAATCACATTCTACAACAACATGAAGCACAGGGCTAACTTTTCCCAACCCAGCTTGGTTGGAAGTTGATGTTTAAATCTCATTCCTTAGAGACTGGGCCTATAGATTACAGGATAATTAGCAGGTCTTTTTTCTGTCATGGAAAAAAGAGGTCACAATGCAAGGCAGTATAAGAAAGCAAGACTGAATCAAATAGGAAGGCAGGCAAGAAGGAAGGAAGGAAGGAAGGAAGGAAGGAAGGAAGGAAGGAAGGAA